>NC_057844.1:74025000-74307500 GCF_910594005.1 Cervus elaphus | reverse complement strand
ATTGCCCAAGACCTGAATAGCTGTGATGTCTCACCGTCCATTTTTAGTTAATTAATTATTTTCAGACTTGTATGCAATTAAAAAGTTTTTTTACTTAAGAAGTTTTTTCATCAGAGTTGATTTACAATGTGGTGTTAGTTTTAGATGTGCAGCAAAGTGATTCAGTTATACACATGCATCTATTCTTTTTCAGATTCTTCTTCCTTCTAGATTATTATAAAATAGTGATTATAGTTCTCTGCGCTGATGGCTCATCATTCAGATAAAACCTACCTGGATGCTGATATCTTCCCCAAGCAAGCAGATTGGCCATGCTCTTTTGGACACAAGGACTTTTTGAATACCTCATGCAGGGACTGGCCCTACAGTGTCGGCCATTTCCCCAGTCCCATCTTTATCAGTCTTGGTCTTTGTATTCATCCTTCCCTTATATCCCAACATACATGTGCATCCCCCGACCTCTGAAGGCATTCATGAACACAGACATGTTCTTTCTAGCTCTGTTACTTTTGTCTTAATAAGTCTCATTGCCAAAATTGCCACGTAATGGATTTAAATTTTGTGTATTCTCTGACTAATTTCTTATGCCATAATTCTATTATGTTTACCTGCCCAATTGGCCAGAGATTTGCCTCCATACATAGCTATTTGTAGCGATCCTGTGAGAACTTCTAGACCCTCTTTCTTAGGACATTCAGGTAAGGCTGACCGCAGGAGAACATAACATCAGAGGCTCCAAGTTTCCATAAAAGATGGAAATTCCCCTAGCTTCCATGAAAGATGCCCTTAGAGCTTTATCTCTTGTATTAGAGATATGCGTGCATGCATGCTAAGTCTCTTCAGTCGTGTCTGACTCTTTGCGACCATATGGACTGTAGCCCACCAGGCTCCTCTGTCCACGGGATTCTCCAGGTAAGAATACTGGAGTGGGTTGTCATGACTTCCTCCAGGAGACTTTCCCAACCTAAGGATTGAACCCACATCTCCTGCGTTGCAGGTGGATTCCCTGCTGAGCCCCCGGGGAAGTCCCATGTTAGATACATTGCTGTATAAATAATTACCCCATAACTTAGTGGTTTCAGGCAACAGACCTCTGTGATCTCCCAGCTCCTGCTGATTCAAGGGAGAAATTCAAGGGTGTTTCTGGCTCATGAGGATGTAGTCAAGACACTGACCAGAGCCACAGTCATCTTACGACTTGACCACGCCCGAGGATCTTCCTCCAAGATGGCTCACTCATATGGCTGTTGGCAGGAGGCTGGAGTTCCTCACGATGTTGGACCCTCCCCAGGCTGAGTGTCCCCAAGACGCAGCGACTGGCCTTCGTCCCCCAGGGGGAGTGATCCAAGAGTGAGCAAGACAGAAGCAGCTCTCTTTAATGACCTAGCCTTGGAAATCACACACCGCCATTGCTGTAACATCCTGTTGTTTACACAGGTCCACCCGAGTTGGTGTGGGAGGAATAACACCAGGACACGATGTCAGGAAGGGGCTTCCCTGGGGATGTCCTGGAAGTGGGCTGCCATACCACTTTAGGTCATTCCGTAGTTGCTGAATTGTCTCAAGACGAGCTGCTCTCAGTGGTAGTGAGGTGGGGGGTGGGACCTTGTGGGATAAGCCTACTTACTGTAGTTCTTTTCTGATAACAGGGTAGAGATGAGACCAGCCAGGTAGTATTCACTTGCCCTCAATAGTAGAATGTGAGAAGGGAGAAAATAGGAGAAAGAGGAAGGGAAAGAGATGCAGGTGAGACCTATTTAGTCACCTTTATTTACCCCCAGTCCTACTTGGCTGGTGTCAGGATTGCAACAATGGGTTATGACCGACAGAGGGCAGGCGTTTGCGAGCCCGGGAGCGCGGGACGTGGGGGGGGCGTGGGGGGGGCGGGGGGGGGCGTGGGGGGGGCGGGGGGCGGGCGGGCGGAGGCTCAGAGGGTAATCTGCCTGCAATGCAGGAGACCCAGGTTCAGTCGCTGGGTCCGGAAGATCCCCTGGAGAAGAAATTGGCAACCCACTCCAGTATTCTTGCCTGGAGAATCCCATGGACAGAGGACCCTGGCTGGCTACAGTCCCTGGGGTCACAAAGAGTCGGACACGACTGAGCTGCTGATACTTTCACTTTTCAATTTCACCATCTGCAGACTTAAAGGACAAACAGAACCATAAAATTTCAGAGTTGGAAGGAACCTGAAAAAAAAAATATCAACTAAGATCTTATTTCATGAATAATAAAATCAAGGTCCAGAGAGGCTGTAATGGCTTGTTCAAGGACTCTCAGCCTTTCTATGGCATAGTTGGGATTTGAATTCTTAGCTCTTTGACCATTTTTCTCTTTCATTATACTAAGCTCTTCTCTTTTAATTAGAATGGTTTAAAAGGATGGCCCATTACATTTTAGGCAAATGGAAAGGATTAGGCATATTTCATTATTCCTCATATTTGAGCAAAAGGATAATTTTTTTTTGGAAAGTTGTAGTTTTGACTGAAATCATTTAAATATTTTGTAATTTTGCCTAGACATATGCAGACATAAAACTATGCACTTATTACCATATTCAGGTAACAGCAGTTTAGTTTAGCCAAACTCAGGGAATAACATATCCAATTAGTGTTGTTAACTTAGTTTCTAAAAATTTATTTGTAAGCTCTGTAAATGATTGATTAAAATCAAGTATATATAGCGAATGCAAGTAAATAGTAAGTTACCTGTGCTTACACTCCCATGGGACGTGTGATCAATCAATTACCCCAGCCCGTTTTTTCTGTATAAACCGTGATACATCTTCATTTGTCTAGTGGGTCACTTTAGTATCAGGCTGTTCTCATTGGGTGATAATGCTTCATTTATGGATTAATCGCACTTCTTTTCTTATTAGCCTGGATAGCTCTCCTTGTCTCCAACATAACTCTAAATATAAATGCAAGCATGAACAATAACATTTGGGGAGATAATTGGTTACACAGTCATTACCCAGAGGACATATTTACATTGATATAAGCATTGAAATGATAACATACTACAAAAAAAAACAAAATCAGAGAGCTCGCAGCTCCCTGAAAAATATGTTTTCAAAATCCTTGGGTGTCCTTATGGTGCCATTAGAGGAGAGGGTGCATAGTGCACGTGTTCGTAGCCCTGGTGGTAGGTTCTAGACATGATGTTGTTCCAAAGTTATCTTGATTTCAAAGGAAACAAGAAGGGCCCTTGGCATCTGTTCGATTGTTGATGACAGGTCTTAATTGCAGAGTTAATTAATGCGCACACAGAAAACACTGGCATTGTTTCGCCTCTCCTGGCGTCATCCAGATGAAAGGAGCCAGGGTCAGGGCGGAAGGACGGTCCCCGGGCAGCTCCAGGGCGGGCTCTGTTGTCTGTGTCAGGCCCTGTGCTGATCTTGCTGGGCACCTGAATACAGAGTAAGACGTGCCTCAGCCCAGCTGCTGTCTGTGACCTGTGGTTAAGGCACCGTGAGCTGCAGCCAATAAATGATGCCTTTTGGACTCATCTAAATAGGAGTGTCCTGCCTGAGCAGCCTCGCAAAACTTACTTGGCTTAAACCTATTTTCGGTGCAAAAACATCCCACTTGTGGAGTGCTTTCTTTCTGAGTCTGATGAGCTGCAATTCCACAGCCAGGCCCATGAGGTACGAATAGAGAGAGTCTTCCATTCCCCCTGTCAGTACCTTCGCTCTGTTCCCAAGCATTCTGCTTCCAGGAGCCAGTGGGAGGAAGCAGGAACACGGTGTTCCCATTTTGCTGTATCTTAAGCAGAGAGAGAAGAGGCAAATGAGGGGTTTAATTAAGCCCAGCACATTTCAGGGGAAAATTTAAAGGTGTGAATGTTTGAGAAGCTTACATGAATATTTTATATCCACACCACATCTCCACCTGTTGAAATAGTTCTCCTTCTTTTAGGCCTATCTCTAAAGCTTATACCCCCCTGCCCCCCACGAGGACTTTCTGGATTCCCATAAGATGAGATTCAACCACAGTTAAGCCCATGATCATTTTTTTTTTTTGGGGGGGTGGAGGGACCTTGTTTGAAGCTCTGCTTTGCCCAAGGTTGTAGATTTCTTTCAAGACATGTTGTCCTCAAAGTGCTTTGTGGAGGATCTGATCTAATGAAGACTGTTTAGATCACAGAAAACTCTTGAAATAGCAGTCAAACATGGAAAGTCTTTACAGTATAAAGTCTTAGTTGCTCAGTTGTGCCTGACTCTTTGCCATCCTATGGACTGTAGCCCGCCAGGCTCCTCCATCCATGGGGTTCTCCAGACAAGAATACTGGAGTGGGTTTCCATTTCCTTTTCCAGGGGTCTTCCTGACTCAGGGATTGGACCCAGGTCTCCGAGATTGCAAAAAGAGTCTTTACCATCTGAGCCACCAGGGAAGCCCTTACAATGTAAGGTGAGGTTCAAAACAAAAAATATCCTGGATGGTTGGACTCACAGAAGAGAAACAGAGAGGGAATCAAGAGCTTTAACCTTGCCTCATCATCACGATGGGGTCAGACAGCTGCTTCCAAGAACGGTCAAAATTCTACTAAGGAAGCTGAAAACCAAGCAATGCTTGGATTTTAGGGGGAACTGTGCCCCTGTAAGGAACACTCAAGGTCATGGGTGGTGGCCTCTGAAACTGCTGATTTTCCGCTCTTTCATCACTCAGGTATTAGACAAGGAGTACTTCCTGCCTGACCAGGTATATTCTTGGCTTGGCTTCCTTTCTCATATCCAATCCTTTCTTGGTGATAGCTTCTCCTCTTGGAACAGTGATTGGCAGCGGGGCTCAGAGCAGAAAATCCCCTGAGAGGGAAAGCGTAGGACAGGAGACTGACAATCCTGGGATGTCATCACTTAGGGGCTGGCGGGAAATGAAATTGTCGCTCGGGACAAGTTGCAGGACTGGATTGTGATCGTTACCCTCTGATTTCTCTGCTCTTTCCACCTCCTCATTTTTGACCTTGCAGGACTGTGAATAGAGTTAATCAAGGCTCTTGATTGCAGGAGAAGACTGTGATTAAGATTTAATCGCCATTCATGGCTAGAGAGCTCCTTGCCAGCATACAGTGGGCTGGCCAAGGTTAGTGCTGGATGTGCTGTGCTTGCCTGAGGTATGTGATCAAGGATGCTCATCCCAAGACTTATGGAAGGTGAGAATTGGGTCAATGATTTTCTTGGGTAGAGGTGGAGAAACGGAGGTGGGAGAATTCCCCAAATATACACACACACATACTTTATTTTAGCTTTGTCGGGGGCCTTAGAGGTCACAGAGTTCAACCTTTCATCCGGTTGATTCATTCAGTCAGCTAATACTGACTAAATAGTTACCATAAGTTAAGTACTGAGGTTATGATAGTGAACAAAATAGATAAAAACCCTGCCCTCAAGGAACTTACATTCAATAGAGACAGACCAATGATATACACATACATGATTAAATCATTCTTTAGAGTGGAAAGTGATGTCTTATGAAAAAAGTCATAGAGGGGCAAAAGCTGGTGATAGTAGAGTAGGGGTGGCAAGTGTTGCCATTTTGAATTGGGTGGTCTTCCTTGGCATGGGGTTACAGAACACTTGTTGAACACTAGGGGATCGGGAAACCTTCTACCTCATAAGGGAGACTCACATTTCTGCCTTTTATGAGGATTAGGGGCCCACATCACTCAAGTATAATCTCACCTTAACTAATTACATCTCCTAAGAACCTGTTTTGTGATCAGGTCACATTGTGAGGTGCTGGGGTTGGGACTTCAACATATGAACTTGAGGTGTGGGGAAGACTCAAGTCCACCCATAACATCTGGAGACCCTGAGTTAAGAGAAAGCTATCAGTTGGCCACAGTGCCTCTGCTCAAGGCCTGCTTCCAGGTCAGGCCATGGCAGTGAGGTTACAGTTCCCCTCAGGGAGGATTGGGCAGGTGAAGACAGTCCATGGTGAGGAAGAGGGACAGGGGGACGGTGGTCACAGTGTGAGCCGGAAGCACTAACACAGGCTCTATCCTGACTTTCTGGAGAGAAAAACTGTGCCTGGGGATATTGTAGCTTGAAAATGCTGTCAACTTGTGGGAAATCCCTGACTAATTTGGTGCCCGGGCTTTTGCCTGGCTCCTGTGATAGCCATTATGGGCGAGGCTTAGCATGACTTGTGTGATGCTGCTGGAGTAGAAGGGTACCTAGAACGCCATCCTGTTAAAGTGTTAGTCGCTCAGTCGTGTCCAACTCTTTTCGACCCCATGGACTGTAGCCCGCCAAGCTCTCCTGTCCATGGGATTCTCCAGGCAAGAATGCTGGAGTGGGTTGCCATTCCCTTCTCCAGGGGATCTTCCTGACCGAGGGATCGAATCTGGGTTTCCTGCATTGCAGGCAGATTCTTTACTGCCTGAGTCTTGTTAAAACCTGGTGTCAGTTATTGCTTCAGCACAAACCTCCCCACACCATATCTCCTGCTTCCATAGGTTGCCAGCATGGCCTGAGTTTAGCCGAGTGATTCTCCCAGTGGTCTTTAATGACTTCACCCTTGCGGCTGCGCAGCTGGGTCGCCTCGGGGGTGTGGTCCCGGCGGCCTTCCTCGTGTCTGCTGGTGGGCTCTGAGAATGTGGGCTGGTGGGCCATGTTTGCCCAGCCTCAAGCAGGCAGTCTCTGGCTTCTGCACCTGAGGACTATTCCAGAAAAGGCAAGAGAAGACAATTCCAAACGAGCAGTTCCTTTTCAAATTTCCTCTTCTGTTCTGTTGGCCAAAGCAAGTCACATGGCCAAGGCCTGATTCAGAGGATGGAGAAACACAGACTCCACCTCTTAATGGGCAGAGATGCAAAAAATTGGTGACCAGTCTTTGTAATTTAACCTAAGGTTGCTTAGCAGAACATACCACTGGGGAGTGAACGTACCACTGGCCCAGTTTAGTTCAGAATTCTCATGACTAAGGATAGCACTAGGAAGGATTACCTGTAATCAGAGAAGTTCAGATGAAGCTGTTTAGGGAAACCCCGGGACCATCTACTCCACATCCTCCTGGTCCCTCTACAGAATGACGACTACCCCCTCCCTTCCCATAACTTGGGGGACCTCTCCTTCTGTCCCCCAAGCCCAGTCACTGTGGGCCTTCTGCTGTCTGTATGTGTAGTTCTTTTCATGGATGTGTGCTCTGCAGTCTTGATCATAGATCTCAGGATAAGTCTCTATCGGTAACAGAGACAAAGGCGTCCACATTTAGAACATGCCCACCTTCTCGCCTGGGAGGAGAACAATCCCTTTCCATCTTTCCAAGCTCCTCTAGGAACAAGAAAAGAATCACAAATTAATATCTCAATAAATTATCCTGCCACATTTGTTTACTCATTAAATGTTGGAACTGTTTATCTTCCTTTTAAATTACTCTTGAGTTCCGTAGAGCCGAGTATTTTGTCTCAGAAAATTTATCATCGTGAAATTACTTGTCGCAGCACCTCCAGAAATGTCAGGTTTCTGAATTAGTAAAACAGAGAACCACAGCAGAGGAACTTTTCTTTATGAGGGCTGTGGAACCCTGTCATCTGGATTAAGTAGAAATATCCATTAGCATATGCAGGTGCCTAGACAGATATCAAAAGCATTAATGAAAAATTTTTTTAACATTTGGAAGCTTCAGTTGGTGTCCTGAGAAAAAATACAAAGGGATATTCAGTTTTTATCCCTCCTTTTTTTTTTGTACATTATCAAAATATCCAGAGATGCTACCGTAATACTCTTTGGAATCTAGAATAAACCCCAGATCCTCTTCCCTTGGATTCTAGATGTAAAACGTGTACAGTGAACTAGGCCTCTCTGGATAGCTGTAATGAGCAGAACCCTGGGCCTGTGGGGCTCAGGGCTCATCTGCCCAAAGGGATGGACATGGTTTTCTAATTCCCCAGTAGTGGGAAGTGGAAACTAGGGCAGAAAAGTGAGTGTCTGAATGTGTTCAGATTTATATTTATCTGGTCAATAGAACTATGTGGTATTTTTTTAGGTGGTTGTCAATGTCCATTTCTCTTCCCCTTCAGAGGATGGACTCTGTAGGAGCTGGAACAGTATCTCATTGAGTGCAGAGCCTGGGGGTGCTCAGTTAATGAACCGCCATTCAGAGCCCCACACTGGGTCCTGTGTGGGTCTGGGGGGGAGGTTCAGAGTGAACAGAGCAGCTGTCACCAGGAGGCCAGTGACAATCTGTTGATTGATGTCAAAATCATAGCCGGTCACACGTCATCCTCAGCTCCAGTGTGTGCCTTCAGCCTCCTGGTTGGAGCCATCTCCCTACCCCCTTCCTCCTCCTTCTGTCTCCCTTCCCCCTGCAAGGACGACATCAAAGCAGATCCTCATGAAGAAAATATTGGCACCTCCTCTATTGGGGAGCAATGTGAGCCTAGCAGTTTCTTCCTCAGAACACTGGAAAGGCAGACTAGGCCAGGGCATTTATGAGGGAACCCATGAGGTGTGATGTCTTGAGGCTTGTGTTACTGAAAAAAAGCAAAACAAACATATTAATAAACACAGATGCATAGTCCAACCTGGATCACAGGCTCGGTGTTTTGTTTTGGCATTTGGGCAGAATGTAGAGAATCTTCTTATAAGCACTTGTAAAATAGAAATTTGTGTATTTTGGGGCCCAGGTGTACCTATGTGTACTTGGGGGCAGGCATGAAGGAATGTGATAAACCTGTGTTTTTAAAAATTATTTTATTTTTTGTAGCTATCCACAGATGTTTTATTTTTTTCTCAATTTTTTATTGCAATATTTTTTTTTTTGCAATGTTGTGTTAGCTTCTGCTGTGTAGCAAGATGAGTCAGCCATACAAATACATATATCCCCCCACTTTAATATTTCCCTCTCATTTAGGTCACCACAGAGAATTAAGTGGGCTTCTGAGGTGGCTCTAGTGGTAAAAAACCAAAAATCAAAACCTGCCTACCAATGCAGGAGACATAAGAGAAGTGGGTGCAATCCCTGGGTCGGAAAGATTCTCTGGAGGATGAAATGGCAACCACTCCAGCATTCTTGCCTGGGAGGAGCCCAGCAGCCTGCAGTCCACGGGGTCACAGAGCGTCGGACACGACTGAAGTGACCTAGCATGGACGCCAAGAATTAAGTAGAGTTCCCTGTGCTATTCGGTGGGTTCCCGTCAGCTGTCTGTTCTACGCGTGGCGTCAATAGTGTGCATGTGTCAGTATCTGTTGTTTTCGATGTTTCTCTCCCTGCGTGAGTAGGTCCAGTTTCCTATGGAATATTCCCATCTCTGGGCATTTCTTATCCCCTCCGGTCCCGATAACGCTTTCCTTTCTCATTGCTTTCCTCTCTGCTGCCTCCCTAACTCCCAATTCTATCTTTTATTGCTCCTCCCCCCACGGCCGGAATGTGGAAGGCGTTGGGGGCATGATCAGAGTAGCGTAAAGAGTGGGGCGGGGTGGACCCCACCTCCACGCTTTGCCCCCTGAGGTACAGAACGTGGTGACCTCTACCTGTCAGGTCACCGGGTGACCACGCTGTCAGCATGTGGGCCACTGTCCGTCCAAACCCTGGGCTCAAAGGAACATGAGCGGTTCTGGTCTCAAAACCTCAGGCCATCTGAGTTTGAAATGTGATTGACTAGGGTCAAGTGAAAGAAAACCACCTCTGCAGTGGGAATTGTGGTCGTTTGGATTATCGCAGTGCTGACCGAACACCTTGCAGTCAGATACTTCCTGACTGCTCTTGTTCTTCTTTTTGAAATCATGAGCAAAACAGCATGGGCAGTCTAGGAAAGCTTCAGGCTGAAGATGGAGAAGGAAAAGTCAATGAGATTTCTTGTTGATTCAACATGGTGGGTCATTTAAAGGGACCACCAGTGGGGTCCCAGAGTTGTGGGTCAGGATATCTTTTTACAGTTTGGTTTTGGGTCCCCTAATTCTGGGAATATCTTGTTTATTTTCATCAAATGGTCTCCCATTCATCCTTAATCCTTCAGGCTTCAGTTAAATGTCACTATTGCAGGAGAACTTTCCCTGATGATCCATTCTAAAGGGCCTCCTGTATCATACTGTCTCCTAACACCGTCTTTTATTATTTCAAGCACTTGTCTCTGTTGGAAACTGCTTGTTTGTCTGTATTTGCTATTTTCTACCACAGTATAAGGGCTTCCCAGGTGGTGCTAGTGGTAAAGAACCCACCTGCCAATGCAGGAAATGTAAGAGACGTGAGTTTGATCCCTGGGTTGGGAAGATCCCCTGGAGGAGTGCATGGCAACCCCCTCCAGTATTCTTGCCTGGAGAATCCCATGGATAGAGGAGCCTGGCGGGCTATAGTTCATAGGGTTGCAAAGAGTCGGACACAACTGAAGTGACTTAGCATGCACACACACATATAAGGAATTTTGATCATCCCTAACCATGAAAAAGAGAAAATGCAAAAAAAGAAAACCTACAGAAAAATTTCTTAGATATTTTCTTTTTTTTTTTTTATTTGACATAGCTTAGCTGGAATCCCATCACCTCCACTAGCTTTGTTCATAGTGATGTTTCCTGAGGCCCACTTGACTTTGCATTCCAGGATGTCTGGCTCTAGGTGAGTGATCCCACCATTGTGGTTATCTGTGTCATGAAGATCTTTTTTGTATAGTTCTTCTGTGTATTCTTGCCTCCTCTTCTTAGTATCTTCTGCTTCTGTTAGGTCCATACCATATCTGTCCTTTATTGTGCCCCTCTTTGCATGAAATGTTCCCTAATTTTCTTGTCTCTAATTTTCTTGAAGAGATCTCTAGTCTTCCCCATTCTTTTGTTTTCCTCTGTTTCTTTGATCACTGAGGAAGACTTTCTTTTCTCTCCTTGCTATTCTTTGGAACTCTGCCTTCAGATGGATATATCTTTCCTTTCCTCCTTTGCCTTTCGCTTCTCTTCTTTTCTCAGCTATTTGTAAGGCCTCCGCAGACAACATTTTTGCCCTTTTGCCTTTCTTTTTCTTGGGGATGGTCTCGATCACTGCCTCCTGTTGTACACTGTAATGAACCTCCATCCATAGTTCTTCAGGCACTCTATCAGATTCTTATGCCCTGAATCTCTTTGTCACTTCCACCCTATTATCGTAAGGGTATGATTTAGATCATACCTGAATGGTCTAGTAGTTTTCTGTAGTTTCTTTGGTTTAAGTCTGAATTTGGCAATAAGGAATTCATGATCTTAAGCGCTCTCTTAAGGTTACTGTTTTCAGTCTTTTACGTGCTAGTGTAGCAGCAGGGTCGTTCATCATGAAACTCATTTTTTCTTTTTTTAAACGTATATATGTCATATATGTATGTAATATATTTATATGTGTGTGTGTGTGAAGTCGCTTCAGTATTGGTCGACTGTGACCTTGCGGGTTGTAACCCTCCAGGTTTCTCTGTCCATGGCGTTTTCCAGGCAAGAACATTGGAGTGGGTTGCCATGCTCTCTTCCAGGGGATTTCCCCGAGCCAGGGATCAACCACATCTCTTAAATCTCCTTCATAGGCAAGTGGGTTTGTTACCACTATCGCTGTTCATTAATGTTAAACCCCCTTTATTCTGTGTTATTATTCCTCATCCTCTGGGGTCTGAAAGTATTTTCATAGCTGTACTTTAGAAAAACTTTTTTTGTGTGTGTGTGTGTAATAAAGTTTTATTAAAGTATAAAGGAGATAGAGAAAGCTTCTGACATAGGCATCAGAAAGGGGCAAAAGAGTACCCCAGATATTTTCAAGAGTATGACACTGAGCCACACAGACCTATACACATTAGTAACATTAACTGATACCTGTTTGGGGCATGTCGTGTGCCATTAGACACCAAGTAAAAATTGATGCTTTTGAACTGTGGTGTTGGAGAAGACTCTTGAGAGTCCCTTGGACTGCAAGGAGATCCAACCAGTCCATCCTAAAGGAGATCAGTCCTGGGTATTCATTGGAAGGACTGATGTTGAAGCTGAAACTCCAGTACTTTGGCTACCTGACGTGAAGAGCTGACTCATTTGAAAAGACCCTGATGCTGGGAGAGATTGAGGGCAGGAGGAGAAGGGGACAACAGAGGATGAGATGGTTGGATTGCATCACTGACTCGATGGACATGAGTTTGGGTGGACTCCGGGAGTTGGTGATGGACAGGGAGGCCTGGTGTGCTGCGGCCCATGGGGTCGCAAAGAGTTGGACATGACTGAGTGACTGAACTGACTGAAGCTTTAAATGTGGTGTATTCTCTTGTTTAATGATCAGAATCCTGTGCATGAACTGCTATTCATGTGGCCACTCTGCAGAAGAGAAATAGAACTGTAGTAGGTAGCCCCAGGTCCAACTGCTAGGAAGCAGTAGAGGAAAGGGTAGACTTCAAAGCTTCTCAGCGTGACCTCTGGAGGCAGCCCGTGGTTAAGTCACTGTAAGGTTTAACTTGGGCTTCCCAGGTGGCGCTAGTGGTAAAGAATCCTCCCGCTAATGCAGGAGACACAAGAGAGGGAGGTTCGACTCTTGGGTTGGAAAGATCCCCTGGGGTAGGAAATGGCACCCCACTCCACTGTTCTTGCCTGGAAAGTCCCATGGGCAGAGGAGCCTGGTGGACTACAGTCCATGGGGGTCACAAAGAGTCGGACATGACTGAGCATACAAAGGTAAAAGTTAAAGTTTAACTCAACTAGCCCTTTTATAAGCTAAGAGCGGACATGACTGAGCATACAAAGGTAAAAGTTAAAGTTTAACTCAAGTAGCCCTTTTATAAGCTAAGAGCCGGTTCCATTCAATCCTAGAAACTCAGAGCCACATTGACACTCAGGACACAGTTCTATATATTTTAATATAACTGTATTTATTAAAAATACTTGTGTAAATCAGGCCAGTACACAGTTTAAAACACACACACACACATTTGTATATGTTCTTTTCTGCATCTGACTGTGTTGTGTTGGGGTGCCAGGTCCTTCTAATGGCCAGTGAGTAAAACTCCCAGAGGTGGAAATAACAGAGATGAGGACACTGAGAATAACTAAGAATGAACCAGAGCAAACTCAAATGTGGAGATGTCTCAGAGCTTTTGAAAACATTCTGAGCACTTGTAACCCGAATGTCGTGGGAACAGAAGAGCTGGAGAGTTTATCTGCATTCGAGGATAAGCTCAGCTGCCATTTCCCCAGAGTGGCTGGGTCTGAGGTCTCTGGATTTGCTATGAGAATATTTGCAGTGAGAACTGGGAAATAATTATGGAACCAACAATTTCCAAGTAATGTGGGAGTGGGATAGCCTTCCGGGCAGAATTCTGCCCGAGAACCCTTCCCTTCCTGCCCAAACCTCCCCTGGGGGAGGCACTAGCAGAGCAAGAAGTGCCAGAGGGCAGTGCCTGGGAAAGGGCGAGTTCAGTGCCTTGGAGTTGTGCAAAGATGACAGGAGCAAAAATAGCAATGGAAACAGGGTTATGCACCAGGAGCCCCAGGACTGTCTTTGCATTCACCCAATGGCTCTGACTCGGGGAAACTACTTACTGGGCTGGGAAAGAGAAAAGATTCAGAAGAAGCCCCCTCTTGGTGATGAAACCAGACAGAAGAAAAGAAAGGAAGGGATCTGGTTCTGAGCTGGCAAAAAGTTGACAAATACTCAATTGAGGAGGAAATGATTGGGGATTAAACCATTCTTATCATACCTACTTAGCATGTGTGTAATGTGTCATCTGTGTATAATCTGGTACACAAAACAAAACACAAAAATGCATGTTTAAGGTGGCTTTGAAGTGAATCTGTTTACAGTTCATTCATTCTGGCTCTTCTCCAAGGCCTTATTCACTCGTTCATTCATTTGCGAGGGCTTCCCTGCTGACTCAGCAGTAAATAAATCTGCCTGTAATGCAGGAGACCTGGGTTTGATCCGTGGGTCAGGAAGATCCCCTGGAGAAGGGAATGGCTACACCCTCCAATATTCTTGCCTGGAGAATTCCATGGATATAGGAACCTGGCGGCCTAAAGTCCATGGGGGGGTCACAGAAATTCAGACACAGCTGAGCAACTAACAATTTCACTTTCATTCATTCACTCATTTGGTTCTTATGTTGGGCACTGGATACATAAAGATCAGAGAATACAGGACGTTCTGCAAAGGCAGTCACAGTCCAGTGAAGGAAGGAGTCCTTTGCATGTACCGTTATAAAGTAGTGACAGGGATAATTGAGGGCTTTAAGGAAATACAGGTAATGGGGTCTGTTATCATGTCCCCAGCCCCCAGATTCATATCCAGGAAACTCTAATACCCAGGACCTCAGAAAGTGTATTTGGAGAGAGGGTCTTTAGTGAGGTAATCAAGTTAAAATGAAGTCTTTAGAGTGAGTCCTTTGCCAGTATGACCGGTGTCTTGGTGAAAAGGAGACATGGGAAACACACAGGCACACAGGGAGAATGCCCTGTGACGGTAAAGGCAGAGACCGGGGCGATGCTTCTACATGCCAACGGACACCTGAGATTGCCAGAAAGCCAGCAGAAGCTAGGAGAGAGGCCCAGAACAGTCTTCCTCACAGCCTGCAGAAGGACCCTAACTCAGCTTTGGGAGCGAAGGGTCAGGGAAGGCTTCCTGGAGGAGGTGACAGAGCTGAATTGTAAGAACTGAGCAGCGAGTTGTCAGGTGAGGGGGGTGGAGTGGGATGTCACAATGGCATTGGAGGCAATGGGGTGGCAGGAGGCAAATGCTGGGATGACAAACAGCTAGGCAGTAGGCATTGGTGATGTGGGGAGCCGTTTTGGAAGCAGGAAGTAGGAAGAGAGAAATCTACCCCCAGGATCTGGCCAGCACAGGGCGTGGGCTGCACACCAACACATAAAGACATAGCAGATGTGTTCCCGCATCTGTTAAGGGTGCACTCACGGGCGTCCCAGGCTGGAAATCCCCTGGGGAACACCCAACCCCCTGCCCCCATCCCGTTGCCCAGCACTGCTGAGCCCTGGTAGCGCGACTTCTTAGTTTCATGAAATCGGAGCCTTGATGGCGAGTCATCTTTATCAGCCACGAGAGAAGTACCCTGTTTCTGGACTGCTCAGGACCCAGTCTTGGTATTGGGAGGCCTAGCTCTGTTCTGCCCGAGATTTCTCTGATTTCAGAGATAGACTTCCTTCCCTTCATCGTTAAGCAAAAGCTCCCAGATGATGTTAATTAGAGGGAATATTGAAGCATCGTCTAAGGTCATAGAAACGCCCTGACTCCCGAACATTTCTGTGTCTTTGAATCTCCTCACTGTAGGATTCCTGCTCAAAAAAAAGCTTTCCCTCGGCGGCTTGATTTTATAAAACCTGGTTTAATAGGTAAGAAGCGATTCCTGTAAAGACCACCCGATGTTTCCGGCTCTGTTCTCCTCACATGATTCTGTGTGGTTTTGTCTCCATTTCCACCTCTGGTAGATATTTCATTTCAAAGGATTCTTGTGAGAAGAGATGCTGTTCTGGGAGCATATGGTCAGCAATGCGCAGAGATTTATCCTGGCTAATTAAGAAGACTTTTGTTTTAATGTCAACCAGCTTTTATACGATCTTTAAAAATCCTGGTGCTCTAGACTAGGGGTCAGACCATTCATCCCAAGAGGAGCTTTAAATTCAGGACATTTGTAGCCTTTTTCTTTTAGGTTTCTTTAAAATTAAACCTAAAATAAATATTAAAACTGAGTGACACCAAAATATAATGGTCCTTACCTTTATATAATTGACTTAAAATCATATTTGAATCCTACATGAAGTATCTGGTTGTAAGTAGCATAAAATTTTTTTGAAAATGGAAGAATTGATTTGTTTTCTAGGTGATCTTCTTAATTAAAAAAAAAAACGTTATGTATGTAAACATAAAAGAAATAATGCATCCATATTTAAAGTCTAATATTTCTGTATTCAGAGGAATTAAATGGTCCATTAAATACATAATTGAAAATATTTAAAGATTTTAATGTTATTTTTAAGACTTTAATATATTTTAATAAGAAAAAACATTTTAAGAGTTACTTTTTTAAATGAGGAAAGTTAAGGGCAAAGTTTGAATAGCATGTCTGCTCCTGACATTCCTGAAGCACACTCATTTCTTATTTATTTATTATTTTTTACTTGGAGGGTAATTGCTCTACAATGTTGTGTTAATTTCTGCCGTACAACAACTCGAATCAGCCGTGAGTGTATATATAGCCCCTCCCTCTTGAGTCTCCCTCCTGCCCCTCCCCACCCCACCCCTCTAGGTTGTCACAGAGCACCAGGCTGGGTTCCCTAAAACATACTTATTTCTATTTGCATTGATCAGATAGTCTGGGTGGAGTGCAGGTGTTCAAGGTCAAGGGAGAATCTGTCACTACTCATGAGGAACCGCAGGTCTGGTGAGGCGACGGATGGATAAACCTGGCAGGTGCCGCAACGGGGATGTGAATGGGGTGCTGGGACAGCCGAGTCCAGGGGGCTGAGAAATGCTCCTCGGAGATGGTGCTAAACTGGGGCCTGAAAGGTGGGGAAGAACTCACCACGTGAAGGAGGAAGGGAGGCACATTCCAAGTAGTGGGAAATCCTGGCTGAAGGAAGGGAGGAAGGAAGGAGGTGTGAAGTGGGTGGCACATGGTGGAACAGCGAGAAGTGTGGTCAGAACATGAAGCCTGGGGACCAGGGCTGGAAATGAGACCATCTCCAGCGTGACTATAACCACTGCGTGGTTAGATGAGGGCTAGATTAGGGGACATTGTGGCTTGAACCGTTCATGGATGTCCCGACCAGGTCTGTTACTTGGGATGCCGGCCTAGCAGCATCACAGCGGAAGGGCCGCAGAGGAGGAACGGCCGTTTAACCACGAGGAGTGGCCCAGGCAAGCACAAGGGACCCTGAGCTGGAAGTGTAACAGTAGAGGTGGAGTGAAGGAATGGGTTAAAGAGAAATTTGGGGCCAAGAGCTCATAAACTGGGGTGTCCGGATGACTGTGGGGGAGAGGAAGAGTAAACGATGCACACTAGCCTGGGACGTGGGACGTGGTATGGACTGAATTGTGTCCACCCCCCAGCCCCCCATTTGTATGTTGAAACCCTAACCTCCAATGTAACTGTATCTGGAAATAAGACCTTTAAAAGATAATTAAGTGTAAAGTCATAAGGATGGGGCCCTAATCTAATAGGATTAGTGTTCTTAGAAGACACAAGAGCGTTCTCTTTGTCCCTTTCTGTCTCTGTCTGTCTGTCCCCACTTCACATGAGCACATAGTGAGCGAATGGCCATCTCCCAGCCAGGAAGAAAGCTCTTGCCAGAAACAACCTGCTGGCACCTTGATCTTGGACTTCCCTGCCTCGAGAGCTGTGAGATATGAATATCTGTTCTTTAAGCCACCCAGTCTATGGCATTTTGTCATCACAGCCCAAGTGCCATGACTAATGTTTAAGTACCATTAACTCAGGTAAAGAACGAGTACAGGGGATTTTTGGTGTTGTGTTTGTTTATTTTTAGTTTGGTTTTGGACATGCTCAGTATGAGATGCTCATAAGGCAGAAAGGAAGAGATGTCCAGTGGGCAGCTGGGGACATGGACCAGGACCAATGGGGAGCAGTGTGATGGTCCATGCATGGACTGGAAAAGAATTTCCAGACATGAGACAGAATGAGAGGAGAATTAAGTTTATTAGAGTGGGAGATGCTGATAGAACAGCAGACCAGCTCAAGGGACAGCCAAACCCTTTCACAGGCTTACAGCCAATTTTTATAGCCTCAAGACTCAAGACAGAGAAAATTCCTACAGGAATGGTGGCATTAGGTGATTGGTTAGGATGCTACAGGGTGGGTATTTTATGTAATATGGGGTCAGGGAACTGACTGGTTTAAACTCAGAGGCTCAAGGCAACAGTTGCTATGGGGTTTGGTCAGTTCCAGAGAGTTTTATCCTGTGACCTTGGTGTACAGGGCTCCACACCTGTGACCTTGGGATAAGGCTCCACAGACAGGTCAGGAGAGGGTTTTGAGAACTCTCAGGATAGAAGCAGAAGCCAAGAGAATGCAGGGGGTTGTCCAAGAAAAGGATGTAGAATACGTACAAGAAGGAGGCCAGGAAAGAAGCTGGGGATCCAGACACTTAGGGGAAGGAAGGAGAAGCAGCCAAAGGAGTCACAAGAGAAGGGTGTTCTAGAAGCTAAGGGAGTGGGTGTTAAGGCCATTTGTTAATAATGTCAAGTGCTGTAGAGGCTTCAACTAGGCTGGTCATTAGGAGTTAACCATTAGGAGCTATGTCAGGGCAGAAATGAAGTTTGCATTGGTTTGAGAATACAAGGAACTTAAGAGAGATGAGGATAGACTCTGACTTGAGGATATTTGCTTATGGAAAGCACCGGGAGATGTGGAGATGGCTTGAGGAGGAGGCAAATGGGAGGCAGTTATTTCCTTCCAAGTTTCTGAAATTCCACTTTCATTCCTATTTTTATGCTAAGGAACCATGGACAGCTAAAGAAACAGAATTGTACTCGCCTATGCAAATCAGTCCTATGTACATTAACCCCTTTCATTGTTTTAGATTTTCAGATATCTCTTTTCTGCCCAGCAGTGACAAATCACAAGTCTTCTTCCTCTATAGAAGCTTCATCTCACTGGTTCTTGTCCACTCACCTCCTGATGGTCATCATGTTTTAATTAGGTGTCAGGATTCCCAAGGCAAAGTTGTTGTTCAGTCACTAAGTCATGTCTGACTCTTTGCGACCCCATGAACTACAGCATGCCAGGCTTTCCTGTCCTTCACCGTCTCCCCAAGTTTGCTAAAACTCATGTCTATGGGTGAGGTTAGGGGTGTGCACATGTTATGAATGTGTGAGTGACTGTGTGTGTGGGGGGGGACAGGATGTGAACATAGAATGTGCCAGAGGCCTATGTGCTTTGAAAATGATTAGATGTTGTTAATGGTCAATTTTATATTCTATACATGTTGCTATGGTAAAAAAACAAAAGAAGCAATAAAACTTGTGCATGAAACAGTTATTGTGGCCATGCTTCTTCCAACTTCAGATGACAGTTCAAATGAAAAGTGCTTCAGAAAATATTCGTGTTTTCTTTTTTCTTCTCTTTTTGTCCCACATTTATAGAGAGCTGCTTAGCTATACTTATGTGAAGCTGTCTATCTTAGAGATTGGCGGTCTGGTGGGATGTGATGTAGGCCTGCGTTTTAAATTGCTTAATAATTGAAGCTAAAAGAAAATATGTATTAGAACACGTTTCCTGGAACATCAAAATAACGCATTCATTTGGGGAAAAAGTGATTCGTATGTGACCTTGTGTAATATTTGACTTTTTAAATGCCACGCATAGCACTTATCTGGTTTTTAGCCTTGCTGGGAAATGGCTGTATCCAGCAAGGATAAAAGGCTCCCAGCTGGGATAACTATCCTATAATTAGTGATGCATTTTTTAAAAGGAAAGCCAGAAATTACTGGAGACAGTTGATGTAAAAATCTCTACATTTCAAAAGTATGTGTGTTGATAGCATGGCAGGCTATGGAAGCAGTGTTACACACACAAACACACACACACACACTCTCTCTCTCTTTCTCTCTCCCTCCCCCTCCCTCCTTCCCTTCCCACTTTCTCTTGCCAGGAAGTTTGAGGAAGTGGGTTTTCTTTCTATTGATTTCAATAGAACTCACTGGAAATCAAATTTGAGTCTTGTGAATTTGTGTGATATTATGATATAATTAAGAAATATCTAGTCTATCCTCAGTTCCTGGCATAAGGCTTTTAAAACTCTTATCATTTCTTGAGTGATAAGAGCATGTTTTATTTAATATTTGGCCCTGGTTTCAGCTTCCTGACACTAGGACTTCTAAAACTTTTGGAATTAACCTGAGTGACGGGGAGAGGAGCGTTTCTTGTTATTTGTAATGAGCCCCTTTCAGCTATACCTGAGTGTATGCTATGAGCTGACTCTGGGTGGGTCCCTGGATAGCTTAGGATGGGCTCTGGTTGCCCGGGGAACCAAACAACAGACTGCCCCCACACCCGCTGTAAGATGGGTCCCCAGGTGACCCCCACTTCTTCTGACCACAACTTTGGGGGTCCTCACCCCCCATTTCAGGTTGATGATTCACTAGAATGACTCAAAGGACTCAGAGAAGAGCTCTACTTGTGGTTCCAGCCTTATTACAAGATGCACATAGGAAGAGCCACGTGAAGAGATGCCCAGGTGAGGTGCCAGGGAGGGGGGCATCCATGCCTTCTCCAGGTGCACCCATCCCCCGTCTTGAAGTGTTTGCCCACCTGGGGGCTCTCAGAATCTCAAGAGCGTTAACTCAAATGTCCAACTGCCCTCCCCTCTCTAGAAACTGGGGGTGGGGCTAAAAGTTCCAACCTTCTAATCCAGGTTTGGTTTTTCTGGTGACCAGCCCCCATCCTGAATCTACCTACCCAGGACCCCACCCTGAGTCACCTCATAAACTCATAGCATAAACTCAGATAGCCTGAGGGAGCTCATCAAAATAAGTTATGGGTAAGAAAGGTAGTTCTATCACCCTGGAAACTCCAGGGGTTTTAGGATCTGTGCTCAGAACTGAGCGCAAAGACCAGGTACATATTTATATTATATCGCAGCCTCCAACCAGAGATTCTGCTTGAAATGGTCTGAGGTGGGCCCAGACATCTGCATTAAAAAAAACAACAAACCACCCAACAGAGACTAATATACAGCCAGTGTGGAGAACCGCAAAGAGCCAGTCTTTTTTTTTTAAATGGAGTCTAGTTACTTTGAGCTTCCCCGGTGGCTCAGCAGTAAAAGAATCTTCCTGCAATGTAGGAGTCCCAAGAGATGTGGATTTGATCCCTGGGTCGAGAAGATCCCCTGAAGAAGGGAATGGCTACCCACGCCAATATTCTTGCCTGGAGAATCCGTTGGACAGAGGATCCTGGCAGGCTATCCGGTCCATAGGATCGCAGAGAGTCTGACATGACTGAAGCGGCTGAGCACACACGCATAGTTGCTTTATGGTGTTGTGTTAGTTCTGCTGTTACAGCAAAGCGAGTCGGTTATAGTGTACATATACCTCCTCCCCGTGGGCCTCCTCCCCTCCTCCCCCATCTCAGCCCTCCAGGTCATCACAGAGCCCTGCGCTGCTGAGAAGCGCTAGTCAGCAGCTTCCCCCTAGCTATCGGTTCTACACACCATAGCGTACATATGTCCATTCCGATCTCAGTTCACCCCCCTGCTCCCCTGTGTTGACACATCTGTTCTTTACATTTATTTTGGTGGATGGAAAGAGAGGCAGAAAAGCAGCAAGGACCGTTTGGGGGAGCTTGTTCAGGGAAGCAGCTGCAGGACTGGGGAGCAGACTTGAGGAGGTGCGGGGGCTTGAGGGGGCTTGGTCCAGAGGAGTGGGCTGCTTCTCTGGGTTGGGGGCTGAGTGCTGCCGGGGAGAAGGCTGCAGTCAGGGTCCTGGGGGCTTGGGTTGCACTGCCTGGACCTCAGCACAAACAGATATAAATGACAAGGAAGCAGGGGCCTGGAGCATGGCTCCTTTTTCATAGCCCAGGTCTGAGGCATGGGAGAGGCCGATTTTTGCAGGATCATAGGAAAGAAAGACAGGCGGACGCTTGGCAGGCAGGACCATCTCTGCCTGCAGGTGGCTCGCATGTCAGCTTCAGGGTCTGGAAGATACACAAGACACTGGAGGCCAAATGAAAGGGGAAAATATAGAAAAACTTGACCAGGGGAATATACAGTTCCACACAGACAACATAGAAATGCTTTTTCTCTCCCTTTTTACTGCTACTGGGGCTTCCCGGGCGGCTCCAATGGTAAAGAATCTGCCTACTATACAGGAGAGCCCGGATTGGTCCCTGGGTCGGGAAATCCCCTGAAGAAGGGAATGGCAGCCCACTCCGTATTCTTGCCTGAATAATCCCACAGACAGAGGAGCCTGGAGGGCTACAGTCCATGGGGTCACAAAGGGTCAGACACGACTGAGCAACTAGCAGTTTCACACTTTACCTCTGTTAGTTTCGAAGGCTGCTGTAACAAAATGCCACACACTGGGTGGTTGTCAGCAACAGAAATGTGTTGTCCCACAGTGTGGATGCTGGAAGTCCAAGGTCAAGGTGTCAGCAGGGTTGGTTCCTCCAAGGGGTGTGCAGAAGCATGTGTCCCAGACCTCTCTCCTAACTTGGGGTAGCCTCAGACATTCCTTGGGTTCTCTTTGTACCCATCTCCGTGTCCAGATTTCCCCTTTTGTACTGCCAACTACAAACTGGCCCTTGCCAGCTAGCTCTACAAGGACTGAATCGTGAGCCACTGCAGACCTTCATCACCCCCTGAAGGGGGTTCAGGGTGGAGATGAGGAATGAGGTACTTTGTGCACTGGGGAACACTGAACAAGTCTTCGGATAGGTATTTTCAGGAGAAGATTTTATGAGCCCAATTCTTGCATCTCCCCACACCTAGAAAAGCACTAAAATTATTACTGGTGACATCTGCTCCTCATGCGAGCAGCAAGCCTCTGCCAGAAAAATGTGCTTGATTGCACATACCCCCCCCTTCACTTCACTTCACGATCATATATAACACTGACTTTCCCTCCTACCTCTTTGGAGCAGTTTCTCAGAGCTATCTGAAATGCTGTCTCCTGGGCTATAGTCCTCATTTTGCCCCAGATTAAACTTGACTCACAACTCTTGTGCATTTTTCTTTTTTTTTCAGTTGACAATAAACACACCAGTCATATTGGATTAGGACTCACTTCAATGGCCTCATCATAACCAATTACATCCTGAATGACCCTATTTCCACAGAAGGGCACATTTTGAGGTGCTGGGGTTTAGGACGTTGGCATATGAATTGGGGAGGGTACAAAATTCAACCCATTACAAGTTCTTTTTCTTTCTTTGTTTTTGGCTGTGCTGGGTCTTCGTCACTGTGTGGACTTTAGTTGTAAAGATCGGGGTCTACTCTCTCGACGCGGGTCTCAGGCTTCTCCTTGTGGCGGCTTCTCTTGTGGAGCGTGGACTCTAGGACGCACAGGCTTCTAGTTGCGGTGTGTGGGCCAGTCGTTGCGGCTCCAAGGCTCTAGAGCACAGGCTCAATTGCTGTGGTGCATGGACTTAGTTGCTCCTTGGCATGTGGGATCTTCCTGGATCAGGGATTGAACCCGTGTCTCCTACATGGGCAGGCAGATTCTTTACCACTGAGCCACCAGGGAATCCCCCTGTACAAGTTGTTAACAAAAAATATTTCCACTTCGGGCTTTTCTCTTCGTGCACACAGGAAGAAAGCAGCAGCTAGTGATGGTTACATAACCCAAATGGCTCCAAGTTTTTCCAAGTACATTGTTTTATGGACAAGACTCACCCTGTTCTCAGGTCCTTTGGCTATAACAGCATAGAAGATTTTTTTCCATAATGATCAAGCACAACAACTAAGATTATTATTAAACTGTAGTGCGCGTAAGGATATAAATTTCGTGCCTTCTCTCTAGAAAGAGCTGTCAACAGCAAAACTTTTATTTCATCCATTTATTCCCAAGAGAAAACAAATATTTGTGCTACAACCAAGGGAATCCAAGAATAGCAAAGAGCCTGATAACAATCTCTGGGATACACAGGAGGCATGGAATACATTGGCCCTGACGTGGGCATTACTCTGTTTACAGCTGTCCCAGGCAAAGGGTCTTACCATGATATCAATACCTCTACTTTTACATTATTTTGCAGTATATAAACTAGAGAGCACTTTCAAATATATGATAATATTTCCTCTTTCAGCATCCATGTTGAAGTGGGTGGAAGAGGAATTCTTTCTTGGCAGTTGAGGAAACACGGTCTCATAAGAAGTGAATTGTCAGAACTTTCCTCATCGTCCAGTGACTAATACTCTTTGCTTCCAGTGCAGGGGGCCTGGAGTTCAATCTCTGGTTAGGAAACTAGATCCCACATATCACAGCTAAGACCTGGCACATAAATTGTCTAAAGTCATTTGAGCAATTAAAGGTAGAGACAAGCCTCGTGTATTCTTGACCTGAGGTTCAGTCATCTTATTTTTAATTTTTTTTGAACTGTGAATTGTATCCTTTGTGAAAAAGCTGGCTTAAAACTCAGTGTTTGTAAAACTAAGATCAGGGCTTCCTTGGTGGTCCAGTGGTTAAGAAGCCACTTTGCCATGCAAGGGACACTGCTTCGATCCCTAGTCTGGGAAGATCCCACATGCTGCCGGGCACCTGAGTCTGTGTGCCACAACTAATGAGTCTGCACTCTGGAGCCCATGAGCTGCAACTGCTGAAGCCCGTGTGCCCTAGAGATCACGCTCCGAAACAAGAGAAGCCATGGCAATGAGCAGCCTAAGCGCTGTAACTACAGAGTGGCCCCCACTTGCCATAACTAGAGTCAGCCCGCAAGCAGCAGCAAGACCCAGCACAGCCAAGAAAAAAAAAAAGCCAAGATCATGGCTCTGGTTCCATCACTTCATGGCAAATAAATGGGGACAAAATGGAAACAGCGAGAGACTTTATTTTCTTGGGCTCCAAAATCACTGTGGACGGTGACTGCAGCCTTGAAATTAAAAGATGCTTGCTCCTTGGAAGAAAAGCTGTGACCAACCTAGACAGCATATTAAAAAGCAGAGACATCACTTTGCCTTTGAAAGTCTCTATAGTCAAGCTATGGTTTTTCCAGTAGTCATGTATGGATGGGAGTGTTGGACCATAAAGAAAGCTGAGTGCTGAAGAATTAATGCTTTTGAACTGTGGTGTTGGAGAAGATTCTTCAGAGTCCCTTGGACAGCAAGGAGATCAAGTCAGGCAATTCTAAATGAAATCAACCCTGAATATTCATTGGAAGGACTGATGCTGAAGCTGAAGCTCCAATACTTTGGCTGCCTGATGCCTAGAGCCGACTCATTAGAAAAGACCCTGATACTGGGAAAGCTTGAAGACAGGAGCAGAAGGGGATGACAGAGGATGGGATGGTTGGATGGCACCTTCAGCTCAATGGACATGAGTGTGAGATGGTTAAGGACAGGGAAGCCTGGCGTGCTGCAGTCCATGGGATCACAAAGAGTTGGACACAACTGAGTGACTGAACACCAACAAGATGTAGAAGAATGTATAGAACTTACATGTGCTAGTTAAAGAATCCTGATGAAATGAATGTTCTATAGCCACCACTCAGGTTAAGATATGGAACATTTCCAGTCCTGGGCCTTAGACACTCCCCTTCCCCACTCCCCACTGTCTGGTTCCCTCCTCCCTGGGTACATTGCCCTCCTTCCCCCAGAAAGTAAGTCAAACCCTGGCCTTCATGTTAATAATGATCATGCTTTTCTTCAGAGTTTTATCATGCAAGTGTGTATCCCTAGCGACACATTGTTTGAAAACCTGAGTAGAGAGCACAGCTGGCTGGGTAAGGAAGGGAGTGATGCACCACAGAGGAAGGCTCTGAACTCCCGCTGGCTGATATGGTGATACACATGTTTCAGTGCTATTCTCTCATGTTACCCCACCTCACCTTCCCCCACTGTGTCCGAAATGTCTGTGTCTCCTTTGCTGCCCCGCAAGTAGGATCGTCAGTGCTATCTTTTTAGATTCCATATCTGTGCATTAATATATGATATTTATCTGTCTCTTTCTGACTTACTTCACTCTGTATAGTAGGTTGTAGGTTCATCCACCTCATTAGAACTGACTCAGTTGTATTCCTTTTTATAGCTGAGTAATATTTCATTGTATGTATGTAGCAAAACTTCCTTATACATTCATCTGTCAATGGACATGTAAGTTGGTTCCATGTCCTAGTTATTGTAAATAGTGTTCAGGCAACAGTTTTTAAAGGGAGCCCCTGCATTCTAGAAATGCACACACTTCAGTTCTAGTTATTTTCTCTCTAGTTATTTTCTCATTATTTCATTGATGATTTCCTCCCCACCCATTTTCTTTACTCTCTCTTTCTGAAATTTCCTTTATTTAAGGCTCAGCTTTTAGACTTGTCTTCTGATTTTTCCCTGCTTTTCTTTCTTATTTTCTATGTTATTATCTTTCTAGGAGATTTCCTCAAGTTTATCTTCCACAACTTCAACTGATTTTTAAATTTGCGCTATTGTGTTTTTTAATTTCAAGAAGCCATTTGTTTTTGTTTCTTGAATATTTACTTGTTTGTTTTACAATAGCACTCTGTATTTCATGGCTGCAAACCTTCTGTCTCTGAGGGATTTAAAGATATTTTAAAATTCTTTTTTTCTCTCTTAATAATATCTAAGGGTCTCATAGTTAGTAATTTTTAGAATAGGGATTCAAACTCGAGCAGTCTATCATCAAGGCCTGATCTCTTGATTACTATCCTAAAAATGCCTTCATTTTAGTAAACGCTGGATTCTGGTCAGACTAAGACGGCAGATTAAACATAAACATCAAGTATTTTCTCTTCAGCAATTCCTCTAAAAGTAAACAAAAAGGTTTTTAAAAGGACAAACTCACAAGGACAGTGGAAGAGCATGTGATAACAACAACAAAATGTTAGAATCTGAAGTTTTGTGATAAATTAATGAGATAATTTATGTAAAAGGCTTAGCACACTGCCTGGCAACCAGTAACTGTATCATAAATGTTAGATATTACTAATATGACATAATATTGCTTTTTTTAAAAACACTTTCCCCCCAGAATATTCTAAATGTGTGTGATTTAAGAGCTTCCTTGTACTTAACCAGGCTCTTACTTCCAAATGTGAATGTTAAAGAAGGAAAAAATAACTATCATGCTATTGGCATAATATTATACTTTTTTGGGTTGAATTCATTTTTATTCTCTGGGAAAATATCTGATGTATAATGTATAGAGGAAAGTAATACATTATTGAAAACATGAATTCAGTTCGGTTCAGTTCAGTCGCTCAGTCGTGTCCGACTCTGTGACCCCATGAACCTCAGCACGCCAGGCCTCCCTGTCCATCACCAACTCCTGGAGTTTACCCAAACCCATGTCCATTGAGTCGGTGATGCCATCCAACCATCTCATCCTCTGTCGTCCTCTTCTCCTCCTGCCCTCAATCTTTCCCAGCATCAGGGTCTTTTCAAATAAGTCAGCTCTTCTCATCAGGTGGCCAAAGTATTGGAGTTTCAGCTTCAGCATCAGTCCTTCCAATGAATGCTCAGGACTGATGTCCTTTAGGATGGACTGATTGGATCTCCTCGCAGTCCAAGGGACTCTCAAGAGTCTTCTCCAACACCACAGCTCAAAAGCATCAATTCTTTGGCACTCAGCTTTCTTTATAGTCCAACTGTCACATCCATACATGACCACTGTAAAAACCATAGCCTTGACTAGACGGACCTTTGTTGACAAAGTAATGTCTCTGCTTTTTAATATGCTATCTAGGTTGGTCATAACTTTCCTTCCAAAGAGTAAGCGTCTTTTAATTTCATGGCTGCAGTCACCATCTGCAGTGATTTTGGAGCCCAGAAAAATAAAGTCAGCCACTGTTTCCATTGTTTCCCCATCTATTTCCCATGAAGTGATGGGACCGGATGCCATGATCTTAATTTTCTGAATGTTGAGCTTTAAGCCAACTTTTTCACTCTCTTCTTTCACTTTCATCAAGAGGCTCTTTAGTTCTTCTTCACTTTCCATCATAAGGGTGGTGTCATCTGCATATCTGAGGGTATTGATATTTCTCCTGGCAATCTTGATTCCAACTTGTGCTTCCTCCAGCACATTAGAACTTTACATATCTTATTTCAACTGAGGCTCCATAGTCAATAGAACACTAATATGAAAAGGCACATGAATTATTCTGTGAAAGTATAATCTCTGTATCATGACAAAAGTAAATAAAATCAACACATCTTTACTGAACATTGACAATATATTTAAAAAAAAATGCAGGGTGCTGATTTGGGAGAGAATCTTGGGAAACTTCTTCAAGACGCTTATTAGAAGAGATAGATATTTACTAGTTAATTATAAATTAACACAGAATTAAGTAATGGTTTTAACAAAAGTACAAGCAAAGTGCTACTTAGGAGTTTGGCAAAAGGAATAATTAATGCTGACAAAGGGGACCGATGCAGTCCCAAGGGAACAATGTAGTCCCAAAGGGATTGATGAAGGATTTGCTGAAAGGGGAGCATTGACCTTGATTTTGAGGTTGGACCAGGGTCCTCTCTGGTTGAACGAAATGCAGAGCACATCCCTGAAATAAGCACATGTCCATCCAAGATCCTTTCAACATGTTGTCCATCCTCACCTCTTAATATGGCCCAGACAGTGCCACACAACTTAAATGTTAAATATTCTTATGCAAGTTCGTGGGTTGATTTTCCTGAGTAGACAGTGATCTTGTTAGGAAGAGGTATCACATCATGTGATTCTTCTGTAGTTTCCTCCCCAGACTCATCTCACAGTGCTGGTGCAGGCCTAGTTCTCTATAAATACTGGTTGATCAATACAGGGGCTTTTTTCTGCTTAGACAGTATATTTTAAGATAGAAAAAGTTGCAGGGCAGTAGGAAAGCAATACCTGCAGAAAATATTAGGACGCTAGAATTCCAATCATTTCAAAAATATTTTGAATGTATGTAGGTATATGTTTACAGCTATAGGTATACCTTAGCTGTAAATGTATGCCTATATTTTTGGTGGATAGGTCTAGAGATTAATCACACTGCCCCCCCCACCCCACCCCCAAACTAGCTTAGGGTCTTCAAAAAGGAATTTATTCATACTGACAGTCATTGTGATGTAGGAGATAGATAGGCTCCAGGTTAGACATTTACAACTGGCCTCCTGTTTACATTTCACAGGGCACGAAGAAGTGGGTTTCAGGCTGGATACTTAACAACTGTTAGCATTTTCTGAGACATGAGATAGGTGGGCTCCAGTAAAGGCATTTACAACCAGCCTTCTGTTTGCCCTCTGAAATGGAAGTACCAACAGAGTTAGGGTAAATAGCCAGTATTTATCTCTTGTAAACACAGTAAGGTAATAGTCATGGGAGAGACAAAGGGGGCAAAGCCTTATTTAAGTAAAGGATTAAGGGATCTCTACTCCCCCCTCTCTTAGGACAAGGGAGACACTACACACGTGCAGAAAGGCTCTTTGTGGGTCACAATCAGGGATAATGCCAGCCCATAATGAGTCATGTACCTCCCAGAAGCCTTCACTTCCAGGTCCATCTTGGCTAAGGGGAGCATGCACACCAGGGGAGGGTCCCAGGGTAGGTCAGGTGTGGAAAAAGGAACCAGATAGTTGGCTACAGGTGGACAAAGACCAGAACAACTGACGTATATAAATGACTTAACTGCCTCTTTACTATGCTCCTCCTCACTAGAGGGGACCCCCACAGCCTTTCTCTCCAGGTGTGTCTCTCTGCCTTTCTTCTGTCTTAATTAAACAAACCATTTCTTTATGTGTTCTCCCCCTCGTTGTTGTGCTATGTCTCTAATAATAAACTTTGTACCTGCATTTACAGTTTCTGCTTCTGTGACAGATGCATTTTTCACTGGGTGCAAAGATCCAGAGAAAAGTAGCTTCTAGCATTTAACCCATGCTGGTCTGGTGGCTAAGATTCCTGGATCCCATCCAGGCTGCCCAGGTTCAGTTCCTGGGTAGGGAATTAAGATCTCTGCTCACATCACTGCTCACTACTGCCTTGCTGAGTATAATTGCAAAAAAAAAAAAATTTTTTTTTTTTAAAGTGTTTTTATCCTGCTGAAAGTGCTCTTCCTAAAATATTTAGAGCTTAGTCATTCTAGGAATGAACACCAGTAGAACTGGGGTAGACGATCCCCTGGGGGAGGGCATGGCAACCCACTCCAGTATTCCTTCCTGGAGACTCTCATGGACAGAGGAGCCTGGCGGGCTGCAGTCCACAGGGCCACACAGAGTTGGACATGACTGAAGCAACTTAGCACGCGAGCACTCAGAGCTAGGTCATGTCGGAAGCAGGGACTTGGTTCTAGGATTCCAAAGACAGAAGGGCATAATATTTGTTGCTCCTTGAGTGGCATGCCTTTCGGAAGTTTGTTGTGCAACCGACAGGGCTCTTAGAATCATCAAAGTCATCTTGGGACTGCCTCAGGATCTTCTTGCCCTCGGAATTGAGCTTGTTTTTTTGAGAAATGGAGTATTTCTTGCCGTATCAATAAACAAGGATGTCACAGTCACTAGCCATTCCGGCCCTCCAAATGAGAATTTCTGAGAAGCCTGGCCTGCTGCAGTCCATGGGGTCACAAAGAGTCAGATACGACTGAGTGACTGAACTGAACTGAACTGAAGGGCATCCAGGAAAAACAGTGCCTGCTACCTGGTAGCCGGCAAGCACAACCAGTCCCGACAGTGAGCACCGAGCTGGGCTGTGGGGGAATCTGAAAGGATGCAGGATTCTGGCCCCGGATAATTGAGATGCATATGAGAGGAAAGATTTCAGTAAGCCCAGACTTTTCATCCTCCCATACACAGAAAAGCCCTCAATTCCTTAACTTGAGATATCTGGTTTTCCTTAATTAACAATAATATTTCTATGTTCAGACTACCTGCTCCTTTTTGCAAACTTCTGTATAACCCGACTCCTCTCCCGCCCTCCCCACCTCCTCGGAACAGTTCTCTCAGTGTCACTTGAGATACTGCCTCCCAGGCTTGAAGTCGTAAAAATTCCCATCAAATAAAACTTAACTCTCAATTTTTAGGCTGTGACTGTTTTTCAAGTCAACAGTATAATACAACAAACTTTCTATTTATTAATTTTCTACTTTAGAATTCTGAGTTTGGATGCACCGATTAAGCCATTTTACAATATCTGAAGGATGCTATTTGTCACGACTTCCACTGATCACCATTCTGTGCAATGCAGGCAGTTTTCTCATGCTATGAATTTATTTTATCAAATCTGTCATACACAGAGCTCTCATTTCTGCAGGATTTCACTGTGGATGAGAAGATCCTCAAAGATACACTTCTCTACTTGAAAAAATGTTGAAGAAACTGGTATGGGTCTGAAAGCCCTTGGAGGAAAACAGATTTCAGGGTGATAATGTGAGACCTCATAAAGTATAAATCCTGGCAGACCAATTCCATCTTTTCAAGGACATCGTGGGAAGCCAAATCAATAGAGAGGAAGCCAAGGATGTAATCTGCTTTGACTTTACAAAGATCTTAGGTCTGTGCTTACTAGAACACTCATCAAGAAATGGAAAATAAGCTGCTTCAGGGTCACACAAGGTTGGGCAGAGCCAAGATGGAGAGACAGCTCCTCCACTGGCATCTGGCTTTATTTCTGCCTGATGCTGGCTTCACCTCCATGACAGTGTGGGGAGGTGAAGGAAATGGATTGAAACACATGTGCTGGGCTGTGATGCCCAGGGTGTCTAATTCCCACAGGGAATAGGAGAGAAATAGGATATCATGATAATATCTAGTGTTTGTGTACTACCCTCGAAATTTGCAAAGCATAGTGCATGAAAAATGGCTGTAGCAGTCTCTGTGTGTGTGTGTGAGTGTGTGTGTGTGAGTGTGTGTGTGTGTCAGTGTGTGTGTGTGTGTCAGTGTGTGTGAGTGTGTGTGTATGTGTGTCAGTGTGTGTGTGAGTGTGTGTGTGTGTGTGTGAGTGTGTGTGTGAGTGTGTGTGTGTGTGTGTGTGTGTGAGTGTGTGTGTATGTGTGTCAGTGTGTGTGTGTGTGAGTGTGTGTGTGTGTGTGAGTGTGTGTGAGTGTGTGTGTGAGTGTGTGTGTGTGTGTGTGTGTGTGTGTGTATGTGGTGGGGTTGGTGGCAGTGTAAAAGGGAGAGGCAGGGAGACCAGAAGCAGAAAAAGACCAGAAGTCCCTTTGAATGAATTACCTTTCAATATTATAACTCGAATGGGCAAGTTTTCTGTGTCCAGAAATGCCCTGTGTTCAGAGTACTGGATTAGGCAGGGAAGTTCAAGCATTATCCTTGTCTGAAGGATAGGAACTGAACTTTCTTGGTGGGAATTTTTTTTTTCGTGCATAGATGGTTATGCTTGCACTAGATTCAGCTGAAATGAACTGAAAAACTTAACTGTTGCCATTCATGTAGATGCTCCAACCAAGAGCGTCCACATTGTCCAGGTGTTAGCCTCCATGGTATTTGTAACTTTGTGTATGTGGGGGTTACCTATTGTGGATGATAAGCCCATTAAAGATAAGGGCAACATTTCCCCCCCTGATTTTGTGTTCCCAGTGCTTATCACTGTGGTATCTAATGTAGGCTTTGGGGAGGGAAGACAGAAGTCAGGCAGAGGGGGAATGTGCTGAATTCAAGAACCTAATGTGGGCAGCTGGTTCCAGATTGATGGGGTGGAAGAGGCAAAAATCAGAGAAGATAGGAATCGGGTGTTGGCAATGAAGCGGGAAAATTCTACAGGTAGAACAATGAGAGTGAGACCCCAATCTCCCCAAACCATTCAGAGATCAGGTGTGGGAGGGATCAATAAAGAGGCCAAGCCAGGCAGTATTTGATAACCCCAAGTAGTCCGACACCATCTCTAAAATTACCATCTGTCTCCTTTTCCCTGGCTTCCTTATCTCTTTTAAAATTCTTGTAAAAACACAATTGAGTGATGTGAGTAGTCAGGGCTGCATTCTTTTGTGTTGGTCTTCAGTTCAGTTCAGTTCAGTCGCTCAGTCGTGTCCGACTCTTTGCGACCCCGTGAACCGCAGCACGCCAGGCCTCCCTGTTCATCACCAACTCCTGGAGTCCACCCAAACCCATGTCCATCGAGTCGGTGATGCCATCCAACCATCTCATCTTCTGTCGCCCCCTTCTCCTCCTGCCCCCAATCCCTCCCAGCATCAGGGTCTTTTCCAATGAGTCAGCTCTTCTCATCAGGTGGCCAAAGTATTGGAGTTTCAGCTTCAACATCAGTCCTTCCAAAGAACACCCAGGACTGATCTCCTTTAGGATGGACTGGTTGGATCTTACTTCCTCTAAAATCATGACGTTTCTTCTTTTATGTTCTTTATAGTTCTCACGGTGTCTTACACCTAGTGAGTTCCTCGGAGAAACTCTCTGTGTCTGCAAGGGGACTGTTATGGAGACCATCCTAATTCCTGGTTCTTTTCAGGTCAGGTGGCATCTCTAGGGCAACTGCATTTGGATGTCATCCCCTTTTGTTTGGAGCTGAGGGCTCCTAGCAAAAATGAGTTCCAACGATGTTGGTAAGCTTCATCCTGGGAACTGGGTCTAAAATAGATGTTGGGCAAAGGATGCTGAATTAACTGTCAGGACCAGAGGGTGAAGCCAAGCTGAAAGTGGAAGGGTGGGGGAAGAAGGAACTGAGCAAAGAAATGCAAGAAGTTGTGTAACCCAGAGTGTCGGTGGGAAGTGTTCTAGACTGTTCCAGAGATGTGGTCACCATGCTTATGGCTAGCTTTCCTTCTGTTCACATTTGAGTATATGTATCTAAGGAGGTCAGAGCAGGGGTGAAGCATCTGTTTCTCAGGAGGAGACTGGGAGAGAGAGAAAGAGAGAGAGAGAGAGAGAGAGAGAGAGAGGGAGACTTCCCTTTGACAGATGCTGCCTGACATGCAGACAGAGAATGGTTCCCAGCTAAGCCCCTTCTGTTCTTGGGAGAGAAGAGACTAGTGTGACTTTGCAAAATCTCTGCTTCTGTTTTGATTACTGCCCAAAGGTAGCCATCTGACCTGTTTGTACAGAGAAAAATGAGCATTTCAGAACAGGAAACATCATCCTATGAACTGAGGGGAGTAATTTGGAACCCTGAAGTGCTCGACGCAATGCAGTATGTTGTTTTCAGGAAGAATTCAATTTGCTGTGTATTGATGTCACAACCAAATATATGCCTGTCGCTGAGGACTGTTTGACTTTTTGTCCATGAAGATGGAGAGAACGCTCTTGAAGGGAAGAGCTTTGTACTGGTGTTGCCTAGCAACCAAAACTTCATCCCCCGCCCCCCACCGCCCCAATTTGTTGTTTTTAAAAATTCTACATCATATTGAATTAATCTGGGTCTGAGTCATAGGATTCCTGTTTGTGTTTAATGGCTGATGTACACACAGGAAAGGGTGGAAACACTTTTTGGGTATTTAAGTTATTTACTGGGCTACAGGGTCTAGGGCCAGTTGTCATCAACTTGGAAAACTATGTGCAAATTGGGCATAAAGGAACCATTGTGGACAATTGTGGTTATCTGTACTTCCAGATACATCTTCCCTGGTCCCATGTGAAAGCTGAACACTTGAGGCTTCTGTCTTTCTGGACCACACCTTCTCTGGTTCTGGACTTCAGTCCATGGGTGCCACATCTTTATTGGCCTATTCTATAATCTGTCTCTGTTTCCAACTGACTGGTCCATTTTCTGAATGACTTGGTGTGGTGGTGCCTACACTGACTCTCCTGTGATAGTAAAGTATGGTCCTGACAGTTCAGGAGACTTGGGTTCTAATCTTAGCTCTGCTATTCACTTGCTGACCAAACTTGAGCAAGTTGCTTGGTACCTCAGTTAAGATAGGTAAACCAAGCTGTAGGAACAAATAAATCCCGAAATCCCGGTGGCTTTACATCACACAAGTTGGTTTCTTGCTTATGCAAAGTCTGATGAGCATTGGGCAACTCTCTAGGGCAATATTTTTTCAGGGATAACTCAGAGATGCAGGCAGCTTTTTTATTTGGAGGCTTTACCATTAAATGGGGGCCACCAAGTGGAAAAAGAAATGCAGGGGGGATATTAGCTCTTCACTAATTTAGCCAGGAAGTATAGTCATGTATGGATGTGAGAGTTGGACTATAAAGAAAGCTGAGCATGGAAGAATTGATGCTTTTGAACTGTGGTGTTGGAGAAGATTCTTGAGAGTCTCTTGGACTGCAAGGAGATCCAACCAGTCCATCCTAAAGGAGACCAGTCCTGAATATTCATTGGAAGGAGTGATAGTGAAGCTGAAGCTCCAATACTTTGGCCACCAATGCAAAGAACTGACTCATTGGAAAAGACCCTGATACTGGGAAAGATTGAAAGTAGGAGGAGAAGGGTACGACAGAGGATGAGATGGATGGCATCACTGACTCGATGGACATGTGTTTGAGTAAGCTCCAAGAATTGGTGATGGGCGGGGAAGCCTTGTGTGCTGCAGTCCATGGGGTCACAAAGAGTCGGACACAACTGAGTGACTGAACTGACATGTTACTTCTGCTCATGGTTCATGGGCCAGAACTGAGGACATTGCCATAGCCTAGCTTCAGGAGAGACTGGGAAATAGAAAAGAACTTCTGAAATATGTGGTGAGCAGAAACTGTCTCTTCCACTTTTGGCACCTTTGTGCCACCTCGTCTACAAAATGATAGGATTAAACTGGACAATTCCTCAGGGCCCTTTTATAGCTGTAAATATCTAAGAGGCTATGACTAACCACATGGCCATGATTTCAGATTAAGTATTCAAACTTGTCCTTGAAGTATAGTTCTACTTTTGAAGGAAGTAGATTAGCATTATCTCCACTCACTCACTTTATTGTCCTAAATTGAATAGTCTCACTCCTTTTACTAGAAAAACAATTCCTTATTTTTAGACACAAAGATCAGACAAATTAGAAAGAAGTATTTCTCTGAGCTAAACTTCTTTCAAAACAAATTCTTCAGTTGGAAGAATTTAAGAAAATTGTTATCATTTATTGTCCCAACTACTTCTTATGCAGATGATGAAAAAGATCTACCATATGTACAAACAACTCATTTTTCACCAAGAAAAACACTTATTTAACTTCCTATATTAAAGGATTAGAAAGTTATTTCTAAATTAGTGCTGAATTCTCAAGAAGTAAGCAATTTTAAATGAAGGACCGACACAAGAGAAGGAAAATTCAAGCTTGCTTCTTTTTTTTTTCAAGTTACACCCATGAAAATTTACAAATAAAGACTTGAAATTTCACCCTCGTTCTCTGATAAGTGAGATTTCTGGCAGCTTGGTAAAGGACTGTGAGCATCTATTCTTTGATGGTAGACAATCATCTGCCTTGGTATGAAAGTGAAAAGTGAAAGTGAAAGTCACTCAGTCGTGTCCGACTCTTCACGACCGTGGAGTCGCATGACTCCATGGACTATACAGTCCATGGAATTCTCCAGGCCAGAATACTGGAATGGGCATCCTTTCCCTTCTCCAGGGGATCTTCCCAGCCCAGGGATTGAACCCAGGTCTCCCGCATTGCAGGCGGATTCTTTACCAGCTGAGCCACAAGGGAAGTGGCCAGTCATATCAGTCTAATATATGGGGCAATATTCCATAGGTCATTCAGATCTATGCAACATCGGTAGTCTTCTTTTATTCTATGGAGAGACAGAAACATTTTCGAAACTCCTCTTTTGGAGAATCATTTATTTAATGAGTACAACCAAACCAATTAACTTCCAAACCTGTTTTTTCATTTTGGATGTTTAGCAGAGTAGGTTTTGACTTAACATATTATTTTTGAAATAATATGTAGTTTTTAAAATTCCACAAATTCCCTGTTACTCTGGAATAGGGCGTTTCTCATTGTTGGTTCCCGTGACTGGTGGTTTTAAAACATTCTTCAGTCGCTCAGTCCTCTCCGACTCTTTGCACTTTTAAATCATGGATGAAAGTTATTTGACTCTCTTCTTCTTAAGAGGAAGAGTATGCCTCCCTCTCTTGAATCTGGGCCAGCTATTGTTGCTTCGATCAATAGAACATGGCAAAATGATGGAGTGCGCTTCTGAAGTTTGATCATGAAAGGCAATGCTGCTTTGCCCTTGCTCACAAGAATACATGGTCTTGGAGCCCTGATCTCCTCTGTAAGAAGTCTATCAACTCAGAGGCCACCATGCCGACAGGGCGCCCAGGCCACGTGGAAAGGCCATGTACAGAGCATCTGGCCAGCTACCCCAGTTTAGTTCAGTCTTTGAATCACGTCCGGGGGACTTCCCTGATGGCTCAGACGGTCAAGAATCTGCCTGCAATGCAGGAGTCTTGGGTTTGATCCCTGAGTCAGGAAGATCCCCTGGAGAAGGGAATGGGCATCCACTCTAGTATTCTTGTCTGGAGAATCCCATGGACAGAGGAGCCTGGTGGGCTACAGTCCACAGGACTGCAGAGTTGGACGCAACTGAGCTACTAACATGTCAGTCCAGATACTGGACACGTGAATGAAGAGGTTTCAAATATGGCATGCCTGGCCTTTCAAACCTTCCACATAAAGGCTCCAAACTTCGTGGAGCAGATGTACATCCCCAATTTGCCCTGTCTAAATTCCTGACCCACAGAATCTGTGGGTATAATCAAACAGAGGTTGCGAGTTCAATTGCCATTCCTGCTGGCATAGAATTTGGAGTATGCATTATCATGCTTTTTGTCCATTTATAAATGGAATATCTTAACATATTTAGCAGCAAATTTCATACTTTTAAGTGGGCATTTCCCTCAGCCAGGCCACACTCAAAAATAATGTCATTTGACTTGATGTCTTGCTCCTCTGCTACGTGAAATTCTCATACTTGGAGGCATGGATTGGATCTTTTCATCTCTGTATGCCCAGAGTCTGGTACTTATAAGGCATTTAACACATATTAATTGAACGGGAAAAGACAGATATTGACACCAACACTGACAGATGCCATAAGTTGCTAACAGATTTTGATATTAACCAGAATGGCTAAGCATTTGAATTATGAGTTTCAAGAATCTATTCCTATCATTTGATACCAGGGGGTTGGCAAACCATGGCCCCTGGGCTTGCATCCACCCCAGTGCCTATTTTTATAAACAAAGTCTTATTAGAACACAGCCATGCCTATTCGTGTAAGTATTACCTATAACTGTTTTTATGCTACAGTGGCAGAGTTAAGAAGCCGTGACAGAGACTGGACAGCCTACAAAGCCCAAGATATTTAGTATCAGGCCCTTTCCTGAAAAACCTTGCCAGCCCCTGAGTTAGACACCGTGCATGTTAACCCCGTAGCTTGTAGAAGCGCTGAGAGTTAGCATAGATCCCATCAGTGGTTCTCGAACTTGAGTGAGTGTGAGAATCACGTGGAAGGCTTTTGAAAGCACCGAGTGCCTGCTCTCACCCTTCCACTGTCTGATTCTGTGGGTCCAGGGTTGGGCCTGAAGATCTGCGTTTGAATGAGTTCCCGGGTGGCAGTGAAGCTGCTGGTCTGGGACCATGCTTACAGGAGTCCTGTGTGTGTGTGCGTGTTAGGTCTCTTCAGTCGTGTCCAACTCTTTGCGACCCTGTAGACGGTAGCCCACCAGGCTCCTCTGTCCATGGGATTCTCCAGCAAGAATACTGGAATGGGTTGCCATGCCCTCCTCCAGGGGATCTTTGAACCCATGTCTCTTAAGTCTCCTGCCATGGCAAGTGGGTTCTTTACCACTAGTGCCCCCTGGGAAGCCCACTGGAGTCACAGAAGTCTGAATAAAGAGAGACACTGAAAGCTCCTTTCCTGGCTCTGCTGTGACTCTCTTGCTGGAAGATCGTGGGTGAAGATGTCATTTCCTGACCTGTAAAGTTAAGAAGGACATGACAATCCACTCCAGTATTCTTACCTGGAGAACCCCAGGGACAGAGGAGCCTGGCAGGCTACAGTTCATGGGGTCGCACAGAGTCAGACACAACTGAGCGACTAACAGCAGAAAGTTAAGAAACTGACCTGAAGCTGATTTCCCAGCTGGTGTCTCAGGACACTGATTCCCGCAGTCCTGAGGAAGGCTGGGTGGGTCACTGAGCCAGTATCCTCCTGCCCTGAGCATCCGCCTTCATTTATTCCAGAAAGCTTTACCAATACCGTCATTTTCTATGTGTGCTATAACACGTAAAAGATTGGGAAGTGTTGGACCAGAGGAATTTTAAGGTCTTTTTGGCTCTGAAGTAGTATGGGTTTCGAGGTTTTGATTGATGAACACCTCCGTCTGAAACAGATATTGATCACTATCCTCTGAATGTGCAGTTAGCCCCTGCCATGCATATACAGTGCTTGCCTTTCTTTTTTTGACTCAGATTCTGCAGATTTTCCTCATACTGAGATCAGGTGTCTGATCGCCTCTTTTGAAGCACATGAATTTGACGTTTGCTCAGCCCTTACTTGGCACTTCCTCAGTGCTGGGGCCTGCCTGGGGTTTATGCCTTCTGCTCTTCAATAACCTCATCTATATTCTCCAACAGTGATGGGGCTGAAAAGCGAGGCCGTGTTATCTTTCCATCTCCTCTTCCTCCTCTATGCTCCAACAGAGAGAAAAATCAGAGACAGCTGTCAAGAGACAAGAAATCGTTTCCTCCCATCTTAAAGTTCTCTCTGGCATGTCGTAACTTGGTAAATATTGATGGAGTGAATGCATAAACAGATGGCATAGTGTGGTATATACAGAGCAATAAATGATCAAGCAGCAATACTGACTACTGTCTACAATGCAGGCTCTCTCTGTGTGTGTATGTGTATGGATGTGCATCATGCATGTACAAATATATACATACATACCTATTCACATACACATATTTTGTTAAAGACACTATTGTGCTGAATCTACTTCACAGTTATTTCCGTGTGTTTCAGCATGTACTGAATACCTATTAGGGTCAAGTTTATGTATGATGTCATATATAGGAAGGTTAGACACAGCTCTTATTTTCAGGGAGCTTACACTTTTGCTCTATAATTATTCTTGGGAAAACTAGCTGAGAGAGGAGGCAGGTGAAAACTCTTTATTGAGGAACCATCTTTTGTGGTAGAACGGGGTTATGGTCTTTCTGTCTAGGGCCCCCAAATGATATCAGAATGGAACCAATTTGTTACATGGTGAGCATGAGTCATTGCCGAGTGATGTGGGCTCTGTGAATTCCAGAGGCCGCACAGCTAGAAGAGAATCGCTGAGAGCAGAAAGCCAAGGCTTGCAGAAAGCCTGCTCCAGAAGCAGCTGAACAATCAAAGGTACACGGCATACCTTTCTGGGCTGAAAAGCTCTTTGGTTTTGTTGTTTATGCGGGTTCAAAAGGCCATTTCTAACTTGTGGCGTTACAGCTTCACTCTCATAGGGATTTGCACGTTGGTTTTCTGGTACTAAGTATCTGATTTGCCACTCAGTGATGTTTTGTTTTTTGGTTTTTTTTTTGAGATGGTTATTTGGCCTGTTAAAGTATTGTTTATTTCTTTATTTCAATACTCACTTCAATTTTTAAATACTTCGTATCACTGAGGTACCTTTGATTTATAGCATTATGTAAGTTTCATTTACAGCAGTCTGTCTCTGCTACTGTACACCCTGCAAGGTGGTGATGGTGATTCAGTTCTGAAATTGTGTCTGACTCTTGCGGCCCCGCGGACTGTAGCCCGCCAGGCTCCTCTGTCCGTGGAATTTGCCAGGCAAGAATATTAGAGTGGGTTGCCATTTCCTACTCCAGGGGATCTTTCCGACCCAGGAATTGAACCCGCGTCTCCTGCATTGGCAGGAGGATTCTGTACCACTGTGCCACCTAATACACTACTGTTTTCTAAAGTTTTCACACACATGATTTCATTTCATCCCATAATAACCCCTTTTTAAAATACCTTATCCCTATGTAGCCTCTCCCTCTTTCTTTCTCCTAACTGGTAACCTCTTATTTGTTCTCTCTTTTGTTTGTGAGTCTGCTTTTTTTTTTTTCTCATTTTACTCATTAATTTGCTATCAAACAGTATTTGTCTGACTGATTTCATGCAGCACAAGTCCATCCATGTTGCTGCAGATGGCAAAATATCACTCTTTTCTATACCTGAGTAGTATTACATTGTATATACATACCACACCTTCTTTTTTTTTTCTTTCTTCCAATTTCTTTTCTTTTTTTCATCTATTTCCATTAGTTGGAGGCTAATCACTTCACAACATTGTAGTGGGTTTTGTCATACATTGACATGAATCAGCCATGGATTTACATGTATTCCCCATCCCGATCCCCCCTCCCACCTCCCTCTCTACCCGATCCCTCTGGGTCTTCCCAGTGCACCAGGCCCGAGCACTTGTCTCATGCATCCAACCTGGGCTGGTGATCTGTTTCACCATAGATAATATACATGTTTCGATGCTGTTCTCTCGAAACATCCCACCCTCGCCTTCTCCCACAGAGTCTAAAAGTCTGTTCTGTACATCTGTGTCTCTTTTTCTGTTTTGCATATAGGGTTATCATTACCATGTTTCTAAATTCCATATATATGTGTTAGCATGCTGTAATGTTTTTTATCTTTCTGGCTTACTTCACTCTGTATAATGGGCTCCAGTTTCATCCATCTCATTAGAACTGATTCAGATGAATTCTTTTTAATGGCTGAGTAATATTCCATTGTGTATATGTACCACAGCTTCCTTATCCATTCGTCTGCTGATGGGCATCTAGGTTGCTTCCATGTCCTGGCTATTATAAACAGTGCTGCGATGAACATTGGGGTGCACATGTCTCTTTCAGATCTGGTTTCCTCAGTGTGTATGCCCAAGAGTGGTATTGCTGGGTCATGTGGCAGTTCTATTTCCAGTTTTTTAAGGAATCGCCACACTGTTCTCCATAGTGGCTGTACTAGTTTGCATTCCCACCAACAGTGTAAGAGGGTTCCCTTTTCTCCACACCCTCTCCAGCATTTATTGCTTGTAGATTTTTGGATAGCAGCCATCCTGACTGGCGTGTAATGGTACCTCATTGAGGTTTTGATTTGCATTTCTCTGATAATGAGTGATGTTGAGCATCTTTTCATGTGTTTGTTAGCCATCTGTATGTCTTCTTTGGAGAAATGTCTGTTTAGTTCTTTGGCCCATTTTTTGATTGGGTCATTTATTTTTCTGGAATTGAGCTTCAGGAGTTGCTTGTATATTTTTGAGATTAATCCTTTGTCTGTTGCTTCATTTGCTATTATTTTCTCCTATTCTGAAGGCTGTCTTTTCACCTTGCTTATAGTTTCCTTTGTTGTGCAAAAGCTTTTAAGTTTCATTAGGTCCCATTTGTTTATTTTTGCATTTATTTCCAATATTCTGGGAGGTGGGTCATAGAGGATCCTGCTGTGATTTATGTCGCAGAGTGTTTTGCCTATGTTCTCCTCTAGGAGTTTTATAGTTTCTGGTCTTACATTTAGATCTTTAATCCATTTTGAGTTTATTTTCGCATACCACACCTTCTTTATCCATTCATCTGTTGATGGACACTTAGGTTGCTTCCATGCCTTGGCAATTGTGAAAAATGCTGCTCTGAACATTGAGGTGCATGTATCTTTTAGAATTGGTGTTTTTGCTCTATTTGCAGTTCCTTGCATTGTTGAGATGTAATGGCGAGTCTTCCTAAAGCTTTGTTAAACATAACACATGCACACAATTGTTTTTTAGCGGTGGTGGTTTTGTCTATAACTAGCCAAGTGCTGCATTCCATGGATGGTTCTTTATGGTACAGAAGAGAGAGAGCATGGACAGGGGTCAAGAATTTCCAAAGTGGAATGAATTCACAGGTGAGGGGATCTCAGACCAGAGGTGGATCTGGAGACTCTGAGCCCCTCTGACATCTGCTAATACCTTGGCAAGAGCATTACACTTTGACCAGGAACAAGAGTTCATGGCAGTTTCCCCCACATCTTGGAAAGGGAGTGGTGGTTATCACAGCCAACACTCAAGTTTCAACTAGAGATACAGAATTTGCACTCTACCTCCTTTGCCATGCGGGTGTCTGATGTAACAATTACTCAGTGATATCGTATAGGATGAAATAAATGCCTTGACACAAAACTTAGATGCTCTGAAGCTGAGATACCAGATTGATCTGGAATGCATGATTTTTTGGACCATTTTTCACTTTTTTCTGCTCACACACATTTTGGAATGATGTGAGATCTAAATAAATAAATGAAGAAACAAATAAGAACAGTTACAAATTAGCTTCTTTTGAGACATTTACTTTGGCAGCCTCAGTTAATTGAGTGGCTTATGATGTGAATCCTCTGATCCTTGGCCAAAACACCCTGATTTTTGTCGCACTTGATTTATGGCGCTTTTAGATTAGTAAATATCTTTCACATTGGAAATTGCTGTGTTTGGCAATGCGCTGCTTAAGTATAAATTAGGAATTTGTTCCTATAAACTCGATCAAATGTCGGGGGAAGTTCCATAATTTGTCTTCTGAAAAGCAATACAGAATGTTTTTCTCCAGAGGTGTAAGGTGAAATCTTGCAACGGAACATTTTTTGAGGACCTACTGTGGGCAAAGAACTGGTCCAGGGGGTGAGGGAGAAACAAGATGCCTTAATTCTGTTCATGAGGTGGTAACTCAGAAACATACCCCCATAATGATAATCAGTAACACAACAGGTGTTGAGTCAAATGAATAGTAGAAGCATTAAATACTCATGTGTCTCAAGGGAGGTGAACAAAAAGGGGCCAGAGATACCTTTTAAGAGATTTTAATTATGGGACTTCCCTGGTGTAGCCAGTGATTAAGAATCTGCCTGCTAGTGCAGGGGACACGGGTTCGAGCCCTGGTCTGGGAATATCCTACGTGCTGTGGAGCAGCTAAGCCTGTGAGCCACAGCTACTGAGCCCAAGGGCCCTAGAGCCCGTGCTCCACAGCAAGGGAAGCCGCCACCATGAGAAGCCCGCACAACACGACAAAGAGTAGCTCCTGCTCACCACACCTAGAGAAAGTGCATGTGTAGCAACGAAGACCCAGTGCAGACAAATATGAATAAATAAAATTTTAAAAAGATTTGAATTATGAACTACATTATGAAAATTGCTTTTACTTTTAGAAGCTGTATTGGGTTAGAATGGCATCAATAAACTACATTTATATATATTTAAAGTATAAAATTTCATTTATTTTGGCATATGTATACAGCCATGAAACCATCATCAAAGTCAAGATAATAAATGTATTCATCTCCTCCAAGAGTTTCCTTATGCTTTTTTGGAGTTCCTCCCACTTACACCTTCCTACCTCCAGACAGTCACTTTCTGTCACTAGGGTTTGTGTTGCTATAAATTTGTGTCTTATCTTCTTCTCGGGCTTCCCTGGTGGCTCAGCTGGTAAAGAATCTGCCTGTAATGCGGGAGACCTGGGTTTGATCTCTGGGTTGGGAAGATCCCTTGGAGGAGGGCAAGGCAACCCACTCCAGTATTCTTGCCTGGAGAATCCCATGGACAGAGGAGCCTGGTGGGCTACAGTCCATGGGGTTGCAAAGAGTTGGATACGACTGAGTGACTAAGCAAACAGCACCCATCTTCTTTTAAACAGTACAATTATTTTGCAATTCCTCTCAGTTGTTGTATTTATCAATAGTTCATTCTTTTTTGTTGAATACACAGTTTGTTTATTCATCTGTCTATTGATGGACCTTTGAATTATTTCTAGTTTTTGGTTGGTACAAATAAAGAAGCTATGAATATTCATGTACAAGTCTTTGGAGGGGTACATATGCTCTGCTTTCTCTTAAGGACTGTGTTCTCTGAGGAGATGTATATTTTTATTTATCTTAGGTAACTATCATAGAAAGTTTAGTTGCTCAGTCGTGTCTGACTTTTCACGACCCCATGGACTGTAGCCTACTAGGCTCCTTCATCCATGGGATTTTCCAGGCAAGAGTACTGGATTGGGTTGCCATTTTCTTCTCCAGAGGATCTTCCCAACCCAGGGATTGAACCTGGGTCTCCCACATTGTAGGCAGACACTTTACCATCTGAGCCACCAGGGAAGTCTTGTAACTACCATATGGCTAGGTCAAGTGATCAGTGTCTGTTTAGTGGTGGCTTAGTGACCAAGTTTTGTCTGACTCTTGTGACTCCAAGGACTGATGGGCTCCTCTGTTCAGGGGATTTCCCAGGCAAGAATCCTGGAGTAGGTTGCCATTTTCTTCTCCAGGGGACCTTCCCGACCCAGGGATCAAACCTGGGTCTTCTGCAATGCAGGCAGATTCTTTACAGACTAAAATACCAGGGAAGCCCCAGTGTCTGTTTAAGAAATTATTAAACTGTTTTCCAAAATTTTCGTTTTCTAAAATGGTGGTAATATTTTGCACCTCCACCAGCAATGTATGAGAATTCCACTTGCTTCACATCCACCCCCACAGTGGATATGGCCAATCTTTTTAAATTTAGCCATTCTAATAGATATGTAGTTGTATCTAATTATGGCTTTAATTTGCATTTGCCTAATGACTAATGATGCTGAGCACTTTTTCTTGTGTTTATTTCAATCTGGATATCTTTTTTGGTCAAGTATGTATTCAGATCTTTTGTCCACTTTTTATTGGGTTATTTGTTTCATTATTGGTCCAAAAAGCTTTTTTATACATTCTAGATTCAAGCCCTTTATCTGATATGTAATGTGCATATATTTTCTTCCCAGTCTGTGACTTATCATTTTATTCTTTTAATAGTATTTTTTGAAGAACAAAAGGTTTTAAATTTTGATGAAGTCTGGTTTAGGAAGTTTTTGTCTATTGATCAAGCTTTTGGTATCATAGCTAAAAGATCTTTGGCTAACCCAAGATCACAAATTCTTTTCCCTATGTTTTCTTTTAGGAGTTTTATAGATTTAAGTTTTACATCAAGGGCTGTGATCCATTTTGAGTTATAAACTAAATTCTAAGAGGGGGAGGGAGATAATAACATATGTGGGAGCAAAGTGATAGAGGGTGATGCTTCCAGGTTGTGACGTGGGGACAGTGAGGTGACTGGCTCAGTGGGACTCAGACTGCATGTGCTCTTTGCACTGCATTCACATGGCTTCCTCTCCATGATCAGGTCAAGCTCCTTTTGCCTCAAGGCCTCGCGCATACTATTCTCTGGGCCTGGAAGGATCTTCCTCTCAGATCATGGATACCGAGCTTGGTCAATCCCCGTCTATCTTTTGACTCACAACTCAGATGTCCCTTACTCAAGCGTTGTCTGATTGTCCAGACCGTGGCTGCCACGTGGCACAACTCTGTTCTGGGTACACTCCATTCTGGAGTGGTGTGAAGTCACCTCTTAATTAGCTTAAAACCCTTGCTGTACATTTGAATGACACACACATTTATATGGCTGTGTCAGTATTTGATTACAGTCTCTTTCTCCACTAGACCCTAAGCCTCCTGAAGGGAAAGTCTGTGTCTTCTTTCTTTACTATTGAATCTCTTCTGGCTAGCACAGTGCTGGGCATGTACTAGATGCTCCATAAATATTTATTGAAGGAAAGAAGTAAAAAAAAAAAAAATGGGAGGGAGGAAGGAAGGAAAGAAGGATTGCACATGACACTAGGAATTAGAGTCAGATTGTTGAAAAATGCCCCTGTAAATAATGTGGAGCTTTATTCTAGGTAGTAGGGTTCTATTTGAAGTGTTTGAACAGGGAAAATGGCATGAATAATGCAATATTTTAGAGTCTTATTTAGCGGGTGGATTAAGGAATGAGAATGAGAAGAAAATTTCAGTAAAACCAAGAGGGCGTCTGAAATAGTTGGAGGAGCAGAGGGAGACATGAAGAGATGGATGAGACAGGTTTTACCTAAGGAATAATCTACAGGATATGTAGGCTGATTGGCGCTGGAAAGTGTAGAGTCAATGTTAACTCAGGTTAGGGAGTCCAGATAACTTAGAAATGCTGTTGTCACATTGGCTAAAACAGATATTGAGAACAGACAATTCTGTAGAGAATGTACGGGAAAACTATTAATATTTTTAGGAAACTTAAGTTTTAAAATATTGCTTATATTTTAAGCTTTTCTTGTCTCAAGTGAATTTTATCTTTCTGTAATTTTATGGTCTCTAGAATACATGTTTTGTTTTATGCCTGTAGCATCACTTCTATGTAAAATTACCTAGAATGGTGATTTATGGGTTCTATAAAAACGTTGTCTGTAGTTATCCTATTTGTTTTGTTAAACTGGTCAGCAGCGGGACAGAGATTGCATTCCATTGGGCTCCTAAGTCTGCGTTCTTTCCTTGACGCCTAAGAGCTGTCTCAGCAGTGGGTATTCTGGAGGCTGCTAGGGACACATCTTGTGCTGGTCCTTGATCTGCTTCTCTCCTCTCTGCTCCTTGGTGGGCTGCTCCAACCCAGTTGATAAGATTTTTAACTTCTCTACTGGATTGGGAGGAAGGGCTGCCTGTTGGGGGAGCTTTGTGACTCTGAAAAAAAATTCATCTGTAAAACAACGATACTAATAGTAGCATAGGGTTAAAATAAGACAGTCCACGTGAAATTGCCTGGAACATAGTGTGTAATTAATGTTATTTATTTTGGACTAAAATAACTACAGCCTGCCATAGAACTAAGAAGTTTGACAGCACTTAAATGTATGTGAGAATATGGATCAATAAGATCTTCCATCCACTGCTGATGGGAGGGTAATTTGGGAGAGTCCCTTTGCAAAACTATTTTTCATTGTCTTATACAATTGGAGCTTCATATACTCTAATCCAGAAATTCTAGAGTCCTTATGTACCCACCTAAATGAACTGTGGTGTGGAGAAGACCCTTGAGAGTTCCTTGGACTACAAGGAGATCAAATCAGTCAATCCTAAAGCAAATCAGTCCTGAATATTCATTGGAAGGACTGATGCTGAAGCTGAAATTCCAATACTTTGGCCACCTGATTCGAAGAACTGACTCACTGGAAAAGACCCTGATACTGGGAAAGATTGAAGGCAGGAGGAGAAGCGGATGACAGAGGATGAGATGGTTGGATGGCCTCACTGACTCGATGGACATGAGGTTGAGCAAGCTCCAGGAGTTGGTGATGGACAGGGAAGCCTGGTATGGTGCAGTCCATGGGGTTGCAAAGAGTTGGACACAACTGAGTGACTGAATTGAACTGAACTGAAATGCAACAACTCATGCCCACCATGTGTATAAGTATGTTCATATGTATATAGATGTTCTGTTTGTAAGAATAGTATGTTTTTATTATTTCATTCATATGTGGAATAAAAAACAAACAAAACAAAACTCATAGATAGAACAGAGTAGAAGGGGGCTGGTGGTTGAGTGAAATGGGTGAAAGGGATCAACTCTATGGTGATGGATGGTAACTAGACTCATGGGAGTGATCATTTGCAGGGCACATAGATACTGAATTCTAATGCTGCACATCTGAAACTTGGGGCTTCCCAGTTGGTGCAGTGGTAAAGAATCCGCCTGCCAATGCAGGAGATGCAAGAGACCCGGGTTCTCTCCCTGGGTCGGGAAGATCACCTAGAGGAGGAAATGGCAACCTGTTCCAGTATTCTTGCCTGGAAAATTCCATGGACAGAGGAGCCAGGCAGGCTATAGTATTTGGAGTCTCAAAGAGTTGGACATGATTGCGCACGCACACACACACACACACACACACACACACACACACACACACACACACACACACACACACACACACACACACACACCCCTGAAACTTATATTTTAAAAAAGAATGTTTCTTCATTAAGCATAAGGCCAGCTCTGGATTGAGACGGATTTCTTCTGTTATGTTAATAGAATATCCATCTATTTCTACTCGATTAAAAATATTGAGTAAGAGAAAAAGACTCTTGAGTAAGAAGGTATGTTGAATATATCAAACAGATTATCAGCATCACTCATGGAAATAATACAACTTTTATTCTTAGAATGTGGTATGGTGAAACATAGCAATAAAATTCTTTTAGTATTGATGTATTTTGCGTTTCTGGAATAAAGTCCATTAGGTCAGACGTGTCACCTATTAGAAGTGGATATCACTTGCTAATATTTTATTGAATATTTTTCTATTAGTATTCATATGTCAGTTTGATCTGTACTTGATCGTGCTGTACTTGACTTTTCGTTGCTGGATTTTGGTATCAATATTACTTCATTAGAAAATACTTAGAAGATTTCCCTCCTTTTTATGCTCTTGTTGTTGTTCAGTCACTAAGTCGTGTTGGACTCTGCAATCCCAGGGACTGTAGCACGCCAGACTCCATGGGCTTCTCCAGGCAAGAATAGTGGAGTGGGTTACTCTTTTCTTTTCCAGGGCATCTTCCCAGACTAGGGAATGAACCCATGTCTCTCGTGTCTCCTCCACTGGCAGGTGGATTCTTTACTGCTGAGCCACCAGGGAAGCTTTTCATGCTCTAGAATAGTTCAAATAATGTTGGAAGTGTGTGTTATTTGAAGATTTCTTAGAATTCTCCTGTGAAACCATTTGAGTCCACTACTTTAATATGACATTGATGAGAGAGAGTGCTCTGGCAAGTTTTTCCTATTTCTTCTATAGAAACTGGATCTGTTAAGACTTACTATCTTATTTGGAGCTGGTTTGGGAACATTGTACTTTTCTAAAAAATTATGCATTTTATCTCACTTTTCAGATTTATCTGCATATAGTTGGGCAAAGAAGCCTATACAGTTTTTGTAATTTTCTATCATTATGCTGACAGTCCCTGACTTAAAATGGTTCAACTGATGATTTTTCAACTTTACGATGGCACAAAAATGATACGCATTTCGTAGAAACTGTACTTTGAATGTTGTTCCTTTCCTGGTCTAGTGATGATGTGGTACAATCTTCTCTCATGATGCTGGGCAGCAGCCCAGGTCCCAGTTACCCACACGATCACTGGGGTCAGTGCTCACAACCTTTTGCATACACTGACAACTCTTCTCTATCCAGACAACCATTATGTTTTTCACTTTCAGTACAGTATTAAGTAAGGTACATGAGACATTCAATGCTTTATTGTAAAAGAGGATTTGCGTTGGGTGATTTTATCCAACTGTAGATTAATGTAAGTGTTCTGAGTACATTTAAGGTAGATTAGGCTGCACTCTGATGTTCGGTAGATTAGGTATATTAAATGCATTTTCAGTGTATGATATTTTAAACTTACAGTGGGTTTATTGGGATGTAACCCTGTTGCAAGTTGAGAACAATCTCTTATCTAGACTTATTTCTTTCTAATTCTTTAAAAAAATTTATGTTTTTGTGGTTTGTTCTACTTTTGCCTGTAGTTTTGTTGTTGTCGTTGTTGTATAAAAAAACACTCAAATCTCTGTAGTTTAAAGCAACAAACATTATTTTTTGCTCGTGGATCTATAAGTTAGCTGTAACTCCACTCAGATAGGCTGGATCACAGGGCTCCAAGCTCAAGGCCAGGAGGGGTTACTGTAAAATCACATGGCAAAGGAAGTGACTTCTAAAACTGAGTGGACTTGAAGAATTGAGAACAACGATTTATTCTACCACAGTCCACTCTTTTATCTATCTTTACTTCCGTCTCACATGCAGAATATACTTACTCATACTTGAGACATGCCAAAGTTTCATCCAGTTATGACACCTGGGCTCTCATTAATATTAGTTTTGAATTTGGTTCCTCTTGCCTAGGAGAATTGTAAATTATTTCCTCTTATCCATCCTGTATGCCACGATGGAGCACAGACAGGCTAACCTCCACAAGCACAGCCATGCAAACAGGGCATGAAAAGGAGCTACGTGACTGTCCCTGGTTTATGGCAGTACTCAAGTCTTATGGCAGAAGGCAATGGCACCCCACTCCAGCACTCTTGCCTGGAAAATCCCATGGACGGAGGAGCCTGGTAGGCTGCAGTCCATGGGGTCGCCAAGAATTGGACATGACTGAGCGACTTCACTTTCACTCTTCACTCTCATGCATTGGAGGAGGAAATGACAACCCACTCCAGGGTTCTTGCCTGGAGAATCCCAGGGATGGGGGAGCCTGGTGGGCTGCTGTCTATGGGGTCGCACAGAGTTGGACATGATTGAAGCGACTTAGCAGCAGCAGCAACAGCATGTCTTATGGACAGGTATTGCCTGGCTCCTTATCCTGGGAATAGAGCATTTTTCTTTACTAGCCTGAACTTTAACCCCACTTAGAGTAGGTCCTTATATTATAGTTCTCAGACTCTTGATGCTGCTCTCTAGAAGCTTCTTTCTTTACCATCATGTTCCTTAGCTACTTCTGAAGCCGGCACTAAAGAATAAGCTGTCTTAGCCTGATTCCTGCCAATAGAAAGTTGGAGAGAACAAAGGTCTTATATCTTAAATAATTATAGTCTTAACTCTGGCTGGCAGAGCTTTTGACAATTTAGTTCAATAAAAATCTAAAAAGAAGACAATACAGAAACATGTACTTATCACAGTCTAATAATACTAGTACATAGTTAAACACTCAAAAGAAAAAAAGCCTCTATCAATTGGAAAATTTTAATTCCCTCTTAAAGAATTTTTAGCTCAAAGATGTGAAATCAAAACCAAATTTTAGAACATCTAGAAAAATGTTAATAAAGGCGGTATATGAAAGAACCCATGGATTCTACCTACAGGTTCCCCAGTAGATCTTTTTACCTGCATAAAATGGCTCCTAAAAAGCCTGTCGACATGGCCTTTTGATTTTTCCTTTGTGTGTGTGTGTTTAGTCACTTCAGTTGTGTCTGACTCTTTGTGACCCTACAGACTGCAGCCCACCAGGCTCCTCTGTCCATGGGATTCTCCAGGCAGAAATCCTGGAGTGGGTTGCCATGCCCTCCTCCAGGGGATCCTCCCGACCCAGGGATCCAACTCACATCTTATGTCTCCGGCATTGGCAGGTAGGTTCTTTACCACTGGTGCCACCTGGGAAGCCCTTTTCCAGAGTATGTCTCATTCTAGAAAGAGAAGCATAACTAAAAAAGGAGTGTAAGTGTGATTAGCAACAAAACAGGAATCAAATATTTAGAAAAATCATGAAGATTTTGAGAGACTTGATTATGTTTTACATTCTATGAATATTTATTCTATGTTTTTTTGGTACATGAATATTAGAAACTATTGTGCCTTCTTCTCAGAGTGCCTGTCTTATTCTCAGTGAGTCCTTTTTGCCCCAAATTTAATCTTATTTTCAGCCACATACAAAGTTGAAATTGTGACCCTCTCCTCCACTTTGGCTTTTGCGTTTTCTTAGTCTTTTGTTCTTTAACACATGTTCCTGCTTGAACCCTGCTTTGGCAGCCTTTCCATCTATTCAGTGGTGTGGAGTTTTCTCTTGCCTGCTTTCACCAAAATCAGTGTTTGCATTTCTTATGTCTCATTCTCCTTGTGGTTTTCAGGTGATTTCTAAGAGGATCAGAGGATATTTTGACCTTAAGCCACCATCTTTAAACTGAAAGTTCAGCTTCAAAATTATAAAGACAGGTGGAATTTATGATGTATTACAACATGCTGATGCTAGTTTTGATAACAATGTCAAGAGCAGCATAATGAGCAAATTTCTGCCCTCATAGCTCAGTTAGTAAAGAATCCGCCTGCAATACAGGAGACCCTGGTTCTATTTTTGGGTTGGGAAGATCCGTTGAAGAAGGGATAGGCTACTCACTCCAGTATTCTTGGGCTTCCCTTGTAACTCAGCTGGTAAAGAATCCATCCTCAATGTGGGAGACCTGGGTTCAATCCCTGGATTGGGAAGAGCCCCTGGAGAAGGGAATGACTAACCACTCCAGTATTCTGGCCTGGAAAATCCCATGGATTGGCTAGTCCATGGGGTCACAAACAGTTGGACATGACTGAGTGACTTTCAGTTTCAGAAAAGAGACAAGTATCAAAACAACCATTTATAGATTTTTTTTAAACCAAAAAACTACCAAATAATTTTAAAATTGCATATGTAATATCCCCAAAGAAATTTTTCCAATGTCCTATCGTGGTTTAGTCACTAAGTTGTATTCAACTCTTGCGACCCCATGGACTGTAGCCTGCCAGGCTCCTCTGTCCATGGGATTTCCCAGGCAAGAATAGTGGAGTGGGTTGCCATTTCCTCCTCCAGGGGTTCCTCTCCACCCAGGGGTCGAACCTGGGGTTCCTGCAATGCAGGCAGATTCTTTACCAACTGAGCTACCAGGGAATCCCAATGTCCTATACCGTGCTTCAAATGTTCATTCCTCTTGCAATTTTAAAATGCATTATGTAACAGATAATATAAATAGTATGTGGAAGAACTTCCATGGTATTGAAGTAAATTGAAACCAATTTAATGTGAATGGGTCCTGGTTTGCCTTGCTTAATCAACCTAGATAGAACTTGAAAGTTTTATATCATGGATGTTAATTTGCACCATGAATGCTAGTTGATTAACTGAGAAGTTTGTGGTAATTGTTTATAAAAGGTTGGGCATTAGCTTTTCATCAAGAATTACCTCCTTGATTAAACTATTGTTATTAAGGAGGAAATAAGACTGGACCCCAGTCATTTGAATCTAAAAACTGTAACTCTGTAGGTACATTAGCAGTTTCTTTAATTATGCTGTTTTATTAAAATATCACTTTTGTGCTGGAAAAAAGAACACTCTTGAAAGAATTTTTATCTTCAAATGTTTTTCTTCTTACTTAGAATTTTGGAGTAAGATTTTTAGGAGTTTTTCTCTCTCTCTCACTATTCAAAGGAGAAAAATCTTTTGCTTCTTGTGGCTGAAAATAAAGGGTGTCATGTTATATCTTATTAAAAGGAGCCTCTGAAATTGGCATTTGTATTTGTTTCATTCGAGGATACTTCTGCTCACTGCGAGTTTAAGTGCAAAACGAACAAAGGAAACAACCACCACCATCTCCAAATCTTAATGTGTTGGTTTTAAATATGTACACAGATTCTTTGATATTTCTCCCTTCAAGAAATGGAGCTTAATTTCTCTCCTGCGTGTGGGCTGCACTATGTTCTTGCATAGTGTAAGACACCATGTATTGTATTCTTGTAATGAGTAGGATATGGTGGAAGTGATGGTGTTTGAATTCTGAAACTAGGGAAAAAAGAATCATTATGGACTTTTCTTTGATGTCTGTTTTGGCTCAGTCACTCTCAGGGGGAAGCCAGCTGGCATGTTGTAAAGACATTCAGTCCCGTGGATTGTTCATGTGGCAAGGCCCTGTGGTCCCCTGACAACAGCAAGGAATGAAGTCTTCTTCCAACAGACTGGAGAGTGAACCACCTTGGAAGCAGATTCTTCAGCCCCTGAGTCTTGGGGTTACTGCAGGCCCAGCCAGTATCTTGACTGTAGTCTCATGAGACAGTCTTCTATGGGATCTCATCTGGCTAAACCACACCTGAATTCCTGAGTGACAGAAACTATGAGATAATACGTATTCGTTCTTTCAAACTGATAAGTTTTTGGATGATGTGCTACGCAGCAATAGAAAGCTAGGACACTTCGATGTGATCCATTTCACTCTCTCTGTAAGGACACGCTGACACAACCTCTGTGCCCACATTCCTTCGAATTCAAAGCAACCAGCTTAATACCTATCACTTGTTTGCTTTTATTTCAATTTCCTGTTCTGTTTTCAATAATCTTGATATCCCCACAACTCCTTAACTGTTGGAGAAAGATGAAAGAAAAATATGCAAACTTCAGTATTTTCTGGGCTTAATGGAAGAAAAAGACTAAGATGTTTTTGCCAATTGAATTGTACCTCTTGTCCAAATAGAGACCATTAGAAGCCTCAAGACTTTCTAGAAAACAGGTGATTGAGATGGAAATTCTCCGTTCCTAAAAGTGCTGTCAAGTAGAAATCAACAATAACAGTAATAACAACAACGAATTCTGCAGACTTATCTCATATACTACTTCATATAGACCTGGAGAGTAAGTGAGGTAATAGTTGTAACTTGGTATAGCAGACCAAGGGAAGTCTCAGGATTTGAGACGGTGGGCAAAGATAATGAAAAGTAAATGATGATATAAAGGCACAGTGGATTAATGGTTACCCTATCCAGCTCTCTGCACTAATGCAAGTCATTGTACCTGGAGCTTCATTGGATTTATAGACCAACTGAAATCTAAACCCACTTCCTGCCAGAAGGAGGGAGATTTTGGTTGATGAATGTTCGATGATCAAACAATTTCTTGCACCTTATATCCGCCTGAGGCTGACTGATGAAGAATTGATGGTTTTGAACTGTGGTGCTGGAGAAGACTCTTGAATGTTCCTTGGACTACAAGGAGATCAAACCAGTCAATCCTAAAGGAAATCAACCCTGAATATTCATTGGAAGGACTGATGCTGAAGCTCCAATACTTTGGCTACCCGATGCACAGAGCCGACTCATTGGAAAAGACCCTGATGCTGGGAAAGATTGAGGGCAAGAGCAGAAGGGGGTGACAGAGGATGAGATGATGGTTGAATGGCATTACCGACTCAATCGACATGAATTTGAACAAACTTTGGGAGATGGTGAAGGACAGGGAAGCCTGATGTGCTGCAGTCCGTGGAGGTGCAAAGAGTTGGACAAGACTCAGCAACTGAATAACAACAACCTTATTAGGAGCTAGAAAAGTCCTTCTCCTCAAAGTATCTCCTCTCCTGGAAACTTGCCATTTTGAATTTTACTTCAGCAGTCACTAGAAGCGAGGCCTGGCCCCAAAAGATCTACACAGATAGTATCAGTGGAATTGGTGCATTCTGATGGATGATCAGAATGTATCATTTAAGAACAGTTTATTTCTTCAGAAAATATATCTTTCCACTTCACCTCATAAAACTGTTGTGAGGAAAAAAATTAGTCCATGTAATTAGTTCATGGAACAAACTGTCCTTAGAGGGAGTAAATCATGAAGAAGCTTTTTAATTTCTTTCTCTTTTGCTACCATCTTTCAACAGCGCTGTGTTGAATCTCTCTCTTCTATCTTTTAGCCACACTTTGAGCTGAGCTCATTGCTTTCCTAGTTACTTACAGACTTTGTTTTCATATATCATTATTTCATTTTATTTTTCTGTTAACCACAAGTTTATTACTTTAGAGAGGTTACATTTCAGTTTAAACATGTTTTAATTATGGTAAAATATCCAGGTGGCTCAGATGGTAAAGAATCTGCCTGCAATGTGGGAGACCTGCGTTCAATTCCTGGGTAGGGAAGATCCCCTGGAGGAGGTCATGGCAATCCACTCCAATCTTCTTGCCTGGATAATCCCAGGGACAGAGGAGCCTGGTTTGCTACAGTCCATGGGGACAAAGTGTTGGATACGACCGAGCAACTGAGTGCAGCACAACACATATGCACATAAAATTTACCATTTTGACTCTTTTTTTTGGCTGCTTGTAGAATCTCAGTTCCCCAACCAGGGATCAAACAGGTTATAGCAGTGATAGCCCAGAATCCTAACCACTAGGCCACCAGGGGGACTTCCCCATCTTGACCATTTTAAAGTGTACAGTTCAATGGTATTAAGTACATTCATATTATTGTACAGCCCTCACCACCATCCATCTCCAGAACTCTCTTCATCTTGCAAAACTGAAGCTCTGTACTCATTAAATAATAGCTCCCACCCCCCTCCCTCAAGGCCCTGGCGACCACCATTCTTTTTTCTGTCTCTATGATTTTGACTACTCTAGGCATCTCCTATAAGTGGAATGATGCAGTACTTGCCTTCTTGTGACTGACTTATTTCACTTAAAATAATATGCTCAAGCTTCATCCCTGTTGGAACATGTGTCAGAATTTCCTTCCTCCTTAAGGCTGAATAATATATCATTGTCTGTAGGTACCACGTATTGTTTCTCCATTCATCTGTTGATGAACATTTGGATTGCTTCCAGCTTTTGGCTATTGTGAATAATGTTGCTCTGAACATGGGTGCACAAATATCTCTTCAAGACCATGCTTTCAATTTGGGGGGTATATTCCTGGAAATGAAATTGCCCAATCATATGTAATTGTATTTTAGTTTTTTCGAGGCACTACCATCCTATTTTCATCAGTGGGAGCAACATTTTACATTCTCACCAATAACATACAAGGGTTGCAGTTTCTCCGTGTCCTTGCCTACATTTATTATTATTATTATTATTATTTTTTTTTTTTAATTTTCACCATCCAAATGGCTGTGAGATGCTGTCTCTTTGTGGTTCAGCTTTATTTTAAACATATTAAAATACTGATCATAATCAGTTTAATGTCAAAACTCCAAGGACTCAGTCGATGTCCACCCCCGAAAAGACATCAGCCGCAGATTAGAGCAGCGCTAGTCAGGTGAGACTGCCCCTGCTCCTTTCTTATCCTCTCTCTTTTCCCTCCTCCAAGCACAGTTAGAGGCGTGAGGTGATGAAGAAGAAAAAGGTGGAGAAACAGCAACAAAGAGGGTCCTGCCCCACCGCCCTCTGGCCCTTTCAGGTGACTTCAGTCTGAGTCAAGCCTGAGCTTCTGTAGGAGAAGCTTCCTATTGGTTGAGAGATTGATGCTTTGATGTAAGACAGGGCTGGACTTTTTATGTATCAAAGTAGGGATGCTTGTTCATCCATGAGAGTGACTTGGAAAATGCTGTCTGATGCATCGTCTAGGACTGTGATGAGATAGCATAGCTGAAAGTCACGGGTATAAGGATAACAAAGTTGTTTTACCCTCTTGTACTCTTCTGAATCCAGCTTATTCTTTTTGTCGTGTCTGGCTCTTTTGCAACCCCGTGGACTGTAGCCTGCCAGGCTCCTCTGTCCATGAGATTTCCCAGGTGAGAATACTGGAGTGGGTTGCCATGTCCTCCTCCAGGGATCGAAACTTCCTCACCCAGGGATCGAACCTGAGTCTCCTGCATTGGCAGGTGGAGCCCTTTTGAAAGACAAACAAGCATAAAAAACCACACAAAAACATACAGACCAGAACCCGACACATAGGAAGGACTCAATAAATGTTGCTGCTGCTGCTGCTAAGTCGCTTCAGTCAGGTCCGACTCTGTGTGACCCCACAGACGGCAGCCCACCAGGCTCCCCCATCCGTCCCTGGGATTCTCCAGGCAAGAACACTGGAGGGGGTTGCCATTTCCTTCTCCAATGCATGAAAGTGAAAAGTGAAGGTGAAGTCTCTCAGTTGTAGCCAACTCTTAGTGACCCCATGGACTGCAGCCCACCAGGCTCCTCCGTCCATGGGATTTTCCAGGCAAGAGTACCGGAGTGGGGTGCTATTGCCTTCTCCCAATAAATGATAAGTATTGTCATTATCATCTTTAATATTATTATTACCACACCTGACTCTTTCATGCTCTGATCCTGTGATGAAAAACCAGTCACAGGAGAGGAAGTTTGAGATCCAGAGGCTGTTTTGCATAGCTGTTAGTGCCTCAAATGGCAGATGAGTACCTGGTAATTCCCATTTTCTGTTTAATAAAATGATACCCAATTAAGAATTAATGTGGTTTCAGTCCTAATTTCCTCTTGGCCACACTGAAATAATGAGGTGGTTCAGGTATATTACTAGATCAAATTCCAGTGTTATGGGGGAGGCGGGGCAGGGACATGGCCTGTTGAAATGTCTGCTCTATTTCGAACCTCATAATGTGATCATGAGGAAGAAATAAAGAAGAGCTGGGGGCAGAAGGAACTTTCCCACCCTCCAGGAATCCTTGTGAAACTGTAACATTCAGGGCAGATAATTTTATTGCTGCTTTAATGAATCATACTTGTTCCAACCCGGAGATGATGCCTACAAAAGTATTTCAGCCAAATGTGAAATTAGAGAGCAGATTAAATGCTTATTAACCAGCTTTCTTGGACCTCACTTAGTGGTGATGATTAGTTTGTTATTGTTGTTGTTAATATGCTTTTTACTTAAAACAGTTTTAGATTTACAGGTTTACTGGATAAGTAATATGAGAATACCTATGTAACCCACAGCCACTTTCCTGTTATGAATAGTATTACCTTTGTTACAAATGAACCAATATTAATACATTATTGTTAATTAAAGTCCATACTGAATTCGGAGTTCCTCAGTTATTCCCTAAAGTTCTTTTTCTGTTCCAGGATCCTATCCAGGATACCACGTTACATTTAGTCATCATGTTTTCTTAGGCTGCTGTTGGTTGCAACAATTTCTTAGATTCTTCTTGTTTTGGATGACCTTGACAGCTTCAAGGAATAAAATGCTGGTCAAGCATATTGTGGAACACCCCTCAGTTCAGATTCATTTCATATTTTTCTCATGATTAGACTGTAGTTATGGGTTTGGGGAGGAAAATCACAGAAATAAAGTGCCATTCTCTTCACATGGTATCAAGGGTACATAGCATCAACATACCATTGACTTTTGATGTTGACATTGATCAACTGGCTGAGGTAACGTTTATCAGGTTTCTCTACTGTTAATATAAAGTTGCTTCTATTTTCCTTCTCTTTTGCACATTGCACTTTTCGGAAGGAAGTCACTTTGTGCAACTCACACTCCATGAGTGGGGGTTGTATTCCACCTCCTTGAAAGCTGAGTGTCTACATAAATTATTTGGAATGCTTCTGCATGGGAGATTTGTTTCTTGTCCCACATTTATTTATATTTAATCATTTATTTATACCAGCATGGATCAGATAACAAATGTATCAAAAAAGTCTGTCTTGGAATGAGTAAAGAGACTTCTTTTTCTTTATCAGATCACAGAGTCTCCAGTCCTTGGGCTTCTTATTTTTTTTTTCCATCTTTTCAAAGAATTCATTTTATTATTGTTTTTAATTCTTATTTTATTTTTTAATTTTTATTTTATATTGGAGCACAGTTGATTAACAATATTGTGTTAGTTTCAGATGTACAGCAAAGTGATTCATTTACACACATACATGTGTCTATTCTTTTTCAAATTCTTTTCCCATTTAGGTTATTACAGAATATTGAGCAGGGTTCCCTGTGCTATACAGTAAGTCCTTGTTGGTAATCTATTTTAAATATAGCAGGTTGTGTGTGTCCATTTTAGTGGCTTTGGTTTTCCAGCCTGGAGCCTTGGACACTGTGTTAATACTAGACTGTGTGAGAGATTGGAGAGACCCCCAGGGGCCGGCTAATGGTGGCATTCAGTCTCCTGTCACCCAGCAGGATGATCTTGGATAAGTTACCTAACTCTTCTGATCTTCAACATATGTGGTTGGAGGGGTCGATGAAGGGAGTGGGCGAGGTGGTTCTTTAATACCTAGGGACACTGGCTCCACCATCAATTTGAATTGGTCTTGTCACATGCGGCTTCCCTGGTGGCTCAGATGATAAAGACCTGGGTTTGATCCCTGGAGAAGGGAGTGGTAACCCACTCCAGTATTCTTGCCGGGATCATTCCATGGACAGAGTTAGCCTGGTGGGCTAATATCACAATGTTGGAAGGTACCAGATTGGCCCAGTCTAAAGGCTACAACTATGTTGCTAAACTCCTTCAAATCCTAGGAAATGTCAAATCCATCCTCAAGTTTCCTCCCTTTTCATATTTGGAGTCAGAGGCAGGGGACCAGGGACTCTTCTCTTAGCTGCAGTTGACTTTCTTCTTCAACCCCATCACATTCTTCCTTGTTAAATTTAGCAATAGTTTCTTCTTTACCACAAAGAAGCCATTAAAAAAAATCACTCTTATCCTCAAACTCAAATTATTCCTTGAACATGAAAGTGTTCAGAATGTGGAAATGCAATATTTTTCAAGGATTTAAATGCAGAACAGAGTCACCTAAAGGCTATTCCATCATATTTTAATTCTGTTTCATTTAGTGCTAATTTAAAACAGAAGCCTGTGGAGCAGAACAGAGGGGGTGGCTCTGAAGCCAGGAGGTAAAAGCCTGGGAAAGCAGATAACATTCCTGCTTCCCTTGCTGACTCACCCTCTTCCTCCTGCCAGTGCCCAGGTTTCTTAGCATTTGATTTCATAATTGCAGGCATTCGTTGGTCTAAATTCATCATCACTTCCGAAGTAAAGCGTGCCACTTCTCACGATGATGTTACTGTCCCCTTTTTGACAGAGCTGGTGTGGTCTGCCTGCTCCACAAATGCAATCAAAGGCATCAGCAGGATGCAGGTATCTGCAGGAGTAGATGAAGGTGATAGCCAAGGGTGTCAGAGAGAGAGGAGTTTTATTAGCATCCTCAACCACGTGCTCTTCATTTGGTTCACTGGCTGCCAGTGTTTCTTATTTTCTGTTTGCTCCCTCCTCTGCAGATGCTCCAAGAACACCAAAGCTTCTTGGGAATTTCAGGCATAACTGAGAACCCTCTGGTGTGAATATGAGAACTGGTGAGATATGTGGCTCTGTGTGGCTGCACTTGCCAATGCTCCAGGACTGATGCTGTCTGTGAGGCTTGATGCAAACAAATGATTTCCCTCAAGAATCAAGAGCAGAGGGAATCATCCCAGGCAAAGCTCATGGTCCAACTATTCAGTGTGATGCCTGGAGATGCTTCCAGAGAGCTTTAAGTACCACGTAAAGCATGAGGCCTGTGATGCCTTTAATACAGTCTCATATGCTGTTTTTTCAAAGGGGAACCAGAAAGGCAAGAGGGGCCAAAGCTCCCTGACCAATGATGAATGAGAAAACATCAACAGCTTGACAAGTGGAATAATGCTGTGTCCTTCTGCTCCAGGAGTCTCGCTGCTCATAATGCTGATTAGCTGCTAAAGCGATTTCAAGTTCTTGAGTTCTGTGTAATTTTCAAATGTTCATTATATAGTGCTTAGTTGCTCAGTTGTGTCCAACTCTTTGCGACCCCATGGACTGTAGCCCACCAGGCCCCTCTGTCCATGGAATTTTCTAGGCAAGAATACTGCAGTGGGTTGCCACTTCCTACTCCAGGGGATCTTCCCGACCCAGGGATCGAACCCGCATCTCTTGCATCTCCTGCATTGGCAGGCGGGTTCTTTACCACCAGCGCCACCTAGGAAGTCCTTCATTAGGCAGAGGTGATTGAAAATGTCCAGGGATCAGGAACCAGAATTCTGAGAAGCCCCCCTTTTCTTCCCTCCGGGTCACTTGCAATCCTTGATGAGTGAAGGGTGGAGTGAAATAAACTTCTTTCCACCAGTCTTTAAAATTGATCCCTAAAGACCTTGGTTACTGTGTTAAGACCAAATCAGATCTTTAGGGAGAATGAAGCATGTCCCCTCCCTCAACCTCTGATCCTCATCTGTAAACTGTGGACTCTGAAATTCTGATTTTTGGAGGGATTATCTCAGAGGATGCAGCAAAGTTGCTTGAAAATGGTGTGAGCTGTCACAGGAAGGCAAAGACAAACACAGTGGATTTGTGCTCATTTTGCAGTCGAGCCTGCAAAGAAGCACATTTTTTATATTTGGCTGCCTTGAACCAGAGCCTTCACCTGCAGATAAAAGCAGTAAATATCTTTTAGGATTGTGGTAAATACTGTAACTTAGAAACCTCAGATCCAAGGGCGAAGGGAAGAAGAGCGTTGTCACCATAGTGAATCAAGCACTTGAGGGCTCTTAGGGTCTGGCTGACACTGAGATGCCGAGATCGATGCAGGCGTTGCTCTGCCAGTCTGGCTGCCCGTAAGGATTTCCTGGTGGAGATGCTCAGGGAGATAGAAAGTCGGAGAAAAAATTTCAAGTACTACCTACCAGGGAGGGGACTATTTATAGCTAGTGACAAAGAGTGAATATCTGGAAGGGAAGAAGTTATTACCCCCTGGATCTAAGTGTGGTCATATTGGCTTACACAGAGCCCCGTATTGCCAGACTTCTGGTAAACCTCAAGGCACGTTGTATTCTTTAGATGTAAACATGTCATAAAAGTCTATTACAGCAAAGGAGCCCAGAAAGAAAAAGATAGCTCTGTTTTGCTACATAAATAGTGTAAATAGGCTTCACCATGTCATCCATATTTACTGAACGCATTATGTGGGATACACTCTTCTAGGCCCAAAGGAAAATACAAAGTAATAAAGGAGTCTCTTCTTTGCCATTTACCCATGGTCTTGGGCAAATTATTTAACTTCTGTTGTGCACGTGCCTAGATCCTCAGTCATATCCGACTCTTTGCAACCCCATGGACAGTAGCCCAGCAGGCTCCTCTGTCCATGGGATTCTCCAGGCAAGAATACTGGAGTAGCCATTCTCTTCTCTAGGGGATCTTCCCATCCCAGAGATCGAACCCAGGTCTCCTGCATGGCAGGCGGATTCTTTACCATCTGAGCCACAAGGGAAGCCCTTTAACTACCTTAAGCATCTCAATTTTCTCACCTTAAAAATGAATATAACACTGACCTTATAGGCTTACTATGTAAATCATCTGATAGATGTGAAAATAATTTAAATAATTATTTTAAATTAAAAATAATTAACATACAAAATATTTAAAATAATTAACATACAAAAATGTTAATTATTATTGTTTTTTATCGTATGTGAAAACTAGTGATGGACAGGGAAGCCTGGAGTGCTACAGTCCATGGGGTTGCAGAGTCGGACATGACTGAGCAACTGAACTGAACTGAAAACTGATGGCAAGCTTCTTGAGAATTTATAGACTTTATGATTTATAACACTTTAAATTTATCAAGACATTGGTTATCCCATGATAACCTGGCAAAGAAGGTGTAATCATTTCCACTTTTACAGAGAATTGGAGGCTGACCTAAGGTCGGACACCAAGTGGGCAGAGTCACAGGTGGTGGGTTGCAACTTTCAATCAATTTATATTTTCTTTTCACTTCAACAAGCTGCCTCTGGAGAAGACAGGAAGCTCACACTCTTAAAGAGTCTTGCCATTTATTGGGGTAGCCAAAAACTATACGTAAGGAAATGACAAGAGATAAATAAGTGTCTGATACAGTACTGCTAGACATGCTTAGAATATTTGTGACTAATTTTGGAGATAGTGGACTCAGCAATTACGGTGGTGGTACAGGGGGTGGAGGGAAAGAGGGGCTGATTAGGAGAGATTGGATGTACCTGGGTGAACACCAGGTGGGTCTGCGGTGGGTACGCTGACTAGTCTACCCGTGGGATGTAGCCAACCATAGAGCAGAAATGATGCTGTCCTTCATCCTGGCCTCCCCGGGATATGGCCTCTCTGCTTGGTCTACCTACCTTCTTTCCTGTTTTCACTAGCTGAAGCTGGCTTCTTATGTTTAGCCATATTCTTTATTGTGTTATCGAATTATAAGAGCTCGTAACGAACTGACGATGTGTTCATCTTTGCCTTTCACATTTTGCCTATCACATTAGATGCCGAATCCCCACCCCCAGTCTGACACAGCTTTTATTTTGATTTTTTAAAATATGTATTTCTTTGTTTGGCTGCGTCAGGTCTTAGCTGCTGCATGCGGGATCTTTCGTTGCAGGGCTTGGGTTCTCAAGTTGTGGCTCATGGGTTTAGTTATTCTGCAGTATGTGGGATCTTAGTTCCCTGACCTGGGATCAAAGCTGCTTGCCATGCATTGCAAGGTGGATTGTTAACCATGGGACCGCCAGAGAGGTCTGTACTTTGATTTTTTCACAATAAGTTAAAAATTTTATGTCGTGAGATCTATTGCTGTTTTCTCTTGTAATTAAATACCTGTGGCTTTAATGTTTAAAATACCCTTCCCATCCAGACGCCAGGTACATATTTACTTCTATTTTCTTCTAGCTTTTTCTTTTAGTGCTTTAATTGGAATGCTTGTCTCCTGAATTCAGTGGGAATTTATGTCCGTCGGTAATGTGCTGTAGCAGGTATCTAAATGGATTTATTTCCAGAGAACTTTCTGATTTCCGGGTCCTTTTTATGAAATAGCTCATCCTTGACCCACTGGATTGTTTTTAAAAATAAGGTTCTGTATTTTTTTAAAAGAAATTTGCTTATTTGGCTGTGCTGGGTTTTAGCTGTGGCACAGGGAATGTTCAGTTGAGGCCTGCAAACCCTTAGTGGCCTCACGTGGGATCTAGTTCCTTGACCAGGGGGTGAACCCAGGCCCCCTGCACTGGGAGCACAGAGTCTTAGCCTCTGGACCACCAGGGAAGTCTCCCCCATACTGTTTTTGTTTAAAAATGTATTTAACATATCTTATATATTCAGTGGGCTTCCCAGGTGGTGCTAGTGGTAAAGAACCTGCCTGCCAGTGCAGGAGACATAAGCGATGTGGGTTCGATCCCTGGGTTGGGTATCTGTGTTTGGGGCATCCATTTTGTTTGCCAGATCTGAGCATCCATTCTTGGGCCTGAGATATTTTTGGATTCACGCATTTCCAAGTCCTGAAAGTTGTGGTTGGAGATCTATAGAATTTCCAGCATTTCCCCCTTCCTTAGCCAAGGAGCTCCTGGCGGGGACAAGGTGTGGACACTTACAAGTGTCACAATGGAGCTATCTGCTGCAGACACTCATTCACAGCCTCCTCCACCCTGGTCATTTTCTTGGAGGATTAATAAAGCAACCTGCCTCATATGACAGCTCTTCCACACCAGCACACACATTCACACACACACACACACACACACAGAGCGTGGTGCTGTCTTGTCAGCTTATCACCCCCTCTGCTTGTCATTCTTTATCAGTTGAGGAGCCAAAGTAAGGAGAAGGTGAGAAGAGAAATTGCTTGTGCATATGCAACTGTCAAAAATCTAAATATAGGTCATATGAGTGATTAAAAATCATCGCCACAAATTCCATCCTTTCCTCTCACGTTTTCTCCTTTCTGCATCTCTAATCTGCTCTTTGCTTTACTTCAGCTTGCTTCTGTTTCCTTCCACTTTTCTGCCTTTCTGACTATCCCCCTCCCAGCAGCAATATGTAGAGTATTTTGAAGTGTCATGGGACTATTCACAAATATTCTGATTTTTGTTACTCTATGCACATGGCAAGGCTGGCTCCAGCATGTTCTGATGGCATGCTCTGGTCTATGGAATATAAGCAGAAGTTTCAAGAATGCATGTGTTATTTGGCATAGAGTCAGGCAATATTCCGGGCTTCCCAGGTGGCTCAGTGGGTAAAAAATCTGCCTGCAATGCAGGAGATGCAGGAAAATGTGGGTTCAATGCCTGGGTTGGGAAGATCCCCTGGAGGAGGGCATGGCAACCCACTCCAGTATTCTTGCCTGGAGAATCCCACGGACAGAGGAGCCTGGCGGGCTGCAGTCCATAGGGTCGCACAGAGTTGGACACGACAGAAACTACTGAGCACACACGCACATGCGATACTCCAGGCGGTTGGCCGCTCCGTCAGCTTGGGTCCCCGTGTGAGGGCGACTTAGAGCCCTCAGACAGTAATGAGGAGTGTGTCCTACCAGTGAGATATCAGCCTTTGAAGCCACTGAGATTCGCGGCATGTTTCCGCAGTACAGACTAGCTTCCTCTGATTGATATATAGTATACTCTTTTCAGCAAAAGAATGGGAGATGTGGTTTGTGAATCAGGTGGGTGTGTCTATACCTGAAACATGTCATCCTTATGGTCTCCCAAGAAGCTGGATAGAGAAAGCTGAGCACCAAAGAATTGATGCTTTTGAACTGTGGTGTTGGAGAAGACTTTTGAGAGTCCCTTGGACAGCAAGGAGATCAAACCACTCAATCCTAAAGGAAATCAGTCCTGAATATTCATTGGAAGGACTGATGCTGAAGCTGAAACTCCAATCCTTTGGCCACCTGATACGAAGAACTGACTCATTAGAAAAGGCCCTGATGCTGGGAAAGATTGAAGGTAGGAGGAGAAGGGGATGACAGAGGATGAGATGGTTGGATGGCCTCACTGACTCGATGGACATGAGCTTGAGCAAGCTCCAGAAGTTGGTGATGGACAGGGAAGTCTGACGTGCTGCAGTCCATGGGGTCACAAAGAGTCGGACACGACTGAGCGACTGAATTGAACTGAAAGAAGCTGGATGGGGTGAGTGATCAAGGAAAATGGAGGATGACTTCCTCCTCCCTCATCCCGTCAGTGGAATTGCAGAGAGCTCCCAGCTGTATAATGATAGGACAACAGAAACAAGTATTTTGAACCACAGCTCTCCTTGTACCTTAGGTGCAGAACACCAGATGCTTTTCTTAGTGTAGCTGGCTAGGAAGAAAACCATAGCCTTGTTTCCTGTGGTCCAACTCTCGGTTTGGTGTTTGTGAGAGGCACTGGGGTTCCTACATCAAGATGGAAAGATCAGCTCATGTCCTGGTTTCCAATGATCTCGCAGGTTTGTGGACTTCCCCAGCAGGTGTTGTGTGAACGCACACAAAGAAACAGAGGAATTCCAAACAGATGCTTAATCAGTGGTAAGCACTAGAATTTCCAGATCTTATCTCAGGTTGAAAGCAAGGATCAGCATACTTAATTTTGGCTTCGGTTGGGCCTTTGTGTATGGAGGTTTTTTCCACTCTTCTCCTCTGATCCAGTTTTATTGCCATTAACCTTATTAAGTAAATGCTTCAGCTCAGCTGGTTGAATGGGTAGCCATTTCTTCTTTTAATTAGTTATTTCAAGGTTTTTTTTTTTTTTTTCCCCTAATCTGGATTTGAAAAGATTTCAGTGTGCCTCATGGATCCTATAGATTATATTCTTTTTTTAAAATTAATTTATTTTTTACTGAAGGATACTTGCTTTACAGAATTTTGTTGTTTTCTGTCAAACCTCAGCATGAACCAGCCATAGGTATACGTATATCCCCTCCCTCTTGAATCTCCCTCCCATCTCCCTCCCCATCCCACCCCTCTAGGTTGATACAGAGTCCCTGTTTGAGTTCCCTGAGATATACAGCAAATTCCCGTTGGCTATCTATTTTACATATGGTAATGTAAGTTTCCATGTTACTCCCTCTATACATCTCACCCTCTCTTCCCCTCTCCCCATGTCCATAAGTCTATTCTCTATTTCTGTTTCTCCATTGTTGCCCTGTAAATAAGTTCTTCAGTACCATTTTTCTAGATTCCATATATATGTGTCAGAATACGGTATTTATCTTTCTCTTTCTGACTCACTTCACTCTGTATGATAGGTTCTAGGTTCATCCACCTCATTTGAACTGACAGATGAGCTCCTTTTTATGGCTGAGTAACATTCCATTGTGTATATGTACCACAGCTTCTTTATCCATTCATCTGTTGATGGACATCTAGGTTGCTTCCATGTTCTAGCTATTGTAAATAGTGCTGCAATGAACAACGTGATACTTGTGTCTCTTTCAATTTTGGTTTCCTCAGGGTATATGCCTAGGAGTGGGATTGCTAGGTCATATGGTGGCTTTATTCCTAGTTTTTTAAGGAATCTCCATACCATCTTCCATAGTGGCTGGGTCAATTTACATTCCAACCAACAGTGCAAGAGTGTTCCCTTTTCTCCACACCCTTTCTGGCATTTATTATTTGTAGACTTTTTGATGAGGGCCATTCTGACTGGTGTGAGGGGATATCTCATTGTAGTTTTGATTTGCATTTTTCTAATAATGAGTGATGTTGAGCATTTATTCATGTGTTTGTTAGCCATCTGGGATCCTACAGATTCTATTCTAATGCTTTGGCTAAATTTTTTTTTTTTTTTTTTTTTGCCATCATTCCTGTCGAGCTGTGGTTAAACTTTGCTAGTGGGCACTAATTAGATGGAAGGTCGATGTAAATTAGTTACTAGATTGACCTTTTTCAAACAAATGTATTTTAAAAGCAACTCAATTCTCACAAAGTTCTGCAAGAAGACTTCCAAGTTGATGTACTGTACTGAGTAGATTAAAAAAAAGCTGCTGTACTGAGTAGATAAAACTTATGTATAATTAGCATTGCTATTTGCATACAAACAGTTGATGGACCAAAGTCCTAAAAATAATTTGTTCTCATACAGAGACTAAATGTGCTCCTGAATCACGTTCAGCCTAATCAACTGCTTGGCAGAACCTCTTTTCATGGGCCATCCTGAACTCTAGCACTGAACCATATAACACTAACCCACACAGTTATTAACACTGAACTCTTAAAAAATGCTGAGTTAGTGTATTCCAAAGAAATAAAATGTCATTCAACATAGTTGGGTGTTTTTGAAATATTTGCTGAAATTTTTTTTTTTGAAAAAAATTTAAGATCTCCAGATAGCCCCATTTCAGTTTGAGTAGAAATCTCAAATTGATTTAGAGACTTTGTTTTCTAGGGGATGGATTGTTTGAAATAGAAACCAAAGCTGAACTGCGTAAAATTTGGAAAATAGTATTTCGCATGCACCTTTGGATATGGACTAAAATTCAGTCCGGCAATTATGATGCTATTGCCTAATTCCAGATGCCTCCTATGAGAACACGGTGTAAACGATGTCCCATGGAACTGCGCCACCAGAGCTGTAGTGCTCTTGGAGGGAAATATTCTACTTGCTTGTGGCTGTTGATACTTCCTTTTTTATTTGATAAGATTATACTCATCCTTCAAGACTCAAATCAAATATCACCTTTTTGAGACTTCCTGAGTCTCAGTGTTTGTGTTAGCCATGGTTTTGGCAGGAAGGAGACAGGTGCATAATCAAATTGGGTAATTTGAGGAGAATTCATAAAGGGATTGTTTACGGAGGTAAGGGCAAGGTGTATGGAAGCTACAAGGGGAAGACAGCAAGGTGCGGACATTTGTAACGTCAGGGCCTAAAAGGGCAGGGGAAGAGAGTTGTCAGTAGGGCCTGGTGATGGTAGCTCTGAGGGGCTGACCACAAAACAGGAACTGAAACCTTCGTACGCAGGACGCAGTGACTCTGTAGGGCAGAAGCCTGGTAGACAAATTCCCCAGATGTACTATTTTCTACCTTCACTCTCTCTTCACTGGGGACTTCCCTTGTAGCTCAGCTGGTAAAGAATCCGCCTGCAATGCAGGAGACCTGGGTTTGGTCCCTGGGTTGGGAAGACCCCTTGGAGAAGGGAATGGCTACCCACTCCAGTATTCTGGCCTGGAGAATTCCATGGACTGTATATCCATGGGGTTGCAAAGAGTTGGACACGACTGAGCAACTTTCACTCTCTCTTCATAACCCTTATTAACTGAGCCCAGCTGTAAGTCAGAGGGCAAGGGAGCCTGCTGATGCAGCAAGGGCATTAAGGGGAGTGTCCTCAATGTTCCAGGACAGCAAATAACATGAGATGCCCCTGCTGGGGAAGAACATTCCAGAGTCCCTTGTGCAGACCAGCCTCCAGGACTTGTGTCAAGGTCTTCCCATCTCACAACTGCCTGATGCCTCCTCTTTGCGAAAGACAGCCAAGCCTTTCGGAGACATTTTGCTAAAAGACAAATTCCAAGGTTAGTGGAGAGAGCAAGCTAGGCAGACCTTTCTGGAAATTTCTGTGTCTAAAGCAAGAGCATAGGGTTTGGAGTTAGTCAGATCTGAGTTTGAATCCATATATTCCATCATGCACCAAAATTGACAAATCTTCTTGTATTCTCTTAAAACATTAAAGTTATAAATAATTTCTTAAAATTTAACTTTTAAACATACATCTATGTTATTGAAGTCTATAAATTCCTAAATCATGGGACTTTGCACTTTCGCACATCTGCCCCTATGGTTTGATGACTAGATCTGAAAATACTGACAAGGTTGTTGAAACCCAGATAGGACTGTCTTCAAAACACTGAAATTCAATGACTATGTGAGGTGTAATTTGCCAATTTGTAGTTATTAGAGAAATTAAACACACTGGTAATCAAAACCAGGTGTATCATCTTAAAAGGGGAACACAAATGTTAATTTGGAGTTTGGTAATCAGTGTTATATTGTCCATCTTGAAACCATTTATTTTAGGTTTGAATGCTAAGAGCTTACAACATGAATATCTTTAAAAATCTCAGATGCTCCTCACTTGGTGGGTTTCAGAGCCCTCTAAGAATTATCCTGTATCTTTAGGGTAAGCATAGTTTTCACCATTGTCATGTGCTGGATTGAAGAGTCAAAACAGCTATCCTGGGACTTCCCTGATGGTCCAATGATTAAGACTTTGCCTCCCAGTGTAGGGGTGCAGGTTTGATCCCTGGTTGGGGACCTAAGATCTCACCTGCCTCGTGGCCAAAAAAAACTAAAACATAAAATGTAAGTAATATTGTAACAAATTCAATAAAGACTTAAAAAATAGTCCACATAAAAAAATCTTAAAGAAAAAAAACCCAACAACTATACTAACCCTGAAAAAAATATGCTGTGTTTTTTTTTTTAAGGGAGAAAATGACCTAGTTCTAGTGCTCCAAATACAGCTAGAGATTGTTGAATACAAATGCTATAGGTATTTGTTGAGAAGATGTGAACTATATAAAGGTGAACCTTGTGTGTATGTAGGTTGCCTTCTTTGTTCACTTAATATTATATCACAAGATTGTCTTTATGTTACACTGTTGTATGTGAAAACAACAGTGCCAGGTATCAGGCAGGTGTATAATGAGTAAGTGTGTGTGTGTGTGTGTCTCTGTGTGTGTGTGTGCGCGCGCTCAGTCGTGTCCAGCTCTTTGCAACCCTGTGGACTGTAGCCCAGCAGGCTCCTCTGTCCATAGGATTCTCCAGGCAAGAAGACTGGAGTGGGTTGCCATGTCCTCCTCCAGAGGAATCTTCCTAATCCAGCAATTGAACCCATGTCTCCTGCACTGGCAGGCAGATTCTTTACCACTGAGCCTCCTGGGAAGCCCTGTAATAAATAAATAGGTTATGGAAGATATATTGATGTTTTGATTCCATCAAAACCAAGCTGTTAACATTTGAGTTTTGCAGTGACCTTCAGTCTTCCACACAGGGCTTTGGGTTCAGGTAGCACACAGGAAACATCTGGGAGTCTGCAGACAGAAACTGTAAGTACAGCTCTTCAATCACAATTAATGTCGTATTGCATACAATTTCTTGACAGCATTTATTGTAACCAGATTCTGTGGCTATGGCTGCCATTACTCCTGCATTTTTTCTCTATTCAAAAAGCATCTTCTCTATAGGGCCAGAGTTAGAGGGATGTGTCAGCAGCCTAGGGGTGCATGCTATTGTGTTTGTGCTGGTTTTTTTTTCTGTTGGTAATTACTTAACAGAGGATGAGATGGTTGGATGGTATTACCTATTCAATGACATGAGTTTGAGCAAACTCCAGGAGATGGTAAAGGACAGGGAAACCTGGAGTGCTGCAGTCCATGGGGTCGCAAAAAGTCGGATATTACTTAGCAGTTGAGTAACAGTGACTTAACTGCCTCAACCAAGAATCTAATTCCCAACATAAAAAATACGTATCATTTGTAGAAAGAAGTAATCATGATATACAAGTCTCAGATTCCTATCCTTTCACTGCTAATGACGCCCTAAGCAATTTCAAAAGGGACCACTGTGCTAGTTATAAAAATAATGGTGCCAAGTATGGGTTATGATTCCTCCATTTGAAATTCAAAGCCCTTCACATTCATCCACAGAGTGATCCCTGTAGATTTTCATGAAACAAGTTCACTGCCCCAAATAATTCAGTGTTTTCCAAGTGACTTTTGGGATAGACTAAGTGACTTGGGATTTTATTTGTTTGCTGGTGGCTGTGAAGGAGTTTTCATAGCCCATGTGGTCCTTTGCGGACAGAACCAGATCTCAACATGAAAGGATTTCATTCTTTGTGCTTTGTGGCACCACTGTGACTTTCAAGAATTGAAACATCTTGACCTTGGTGTTTTAAATGAACATGGTCCTGCTCCTGAGCTTGGCTGCATGCATGCTTAGTTGTGTCTGACTCTTTGTGACCCCATGGACTGTAGCCCGCCAGGCTCCTCTGTCCATGGGATTTGCCAGGCAAGAATACTGGAGTGGGTTGCCATTTCCTTCTCCAGGGGATCTTCCCAACCCAGGGATCAAACGTGCATCTCCTGCATTGGCAGGTGAATAATTCTTTACCACTGAGCCACCTGGAGGTTTGGCTAAGCAGTGGCTATTGCTCTCTGATGTCCCCTGTAAACACCATCACAGTTCAACCCATTAGCAGCATGTCACAGTAGGACTAGTTGTAGGGTGGGGCCTGGGTTGATGTGAAGATCACAGCCCCATTGTGCTCACCACTGCTGAGCTGTACTTCATGAGAAGCAAAGCTCCGTTTCATTTTCCTGTCCTTCTGCAAAGACTTATTCTATCTTTGCAGAGGAATCAAGAGAATAACATAAAATGGATTCCACTTTCTTTTGGACTTGAAGCAACTCACTTCTGCACAGCCCTTGAAATCTTGAAGAAGCATGAAGAACTTGCTGTTCTTTTAGTGTGGTCTGGCCATGAGGTGCCCCAGAAGTTATCTCAAAATATTTTTCCAAATGTCACACAGAAGTGTCTGGTCTAGAGTTACTGTGTGTCTTGCATTTGTTAAGGTGACCATCAACTTCATCTTATTGATGACCCCAGGTGTCCCCTTCACAATAATGACTGAAAAAGACTTAAAGGGACAAAATATGCTGGTGTATAATTTGGCATCTTTTGGGAACCTTCATTCTTTTCATCAGATCATCTGTAGAGCCTTCAATGAACTAAGACTCACCTTTTACCATTTGTTTGTTATTAAATACGTATTGATTTGTCACAACATCTGGCAGAATCACGTCTGTTATACCTCTTTCATTGTATCCCAAACAATCCTAGAACAAAGTTCCCCTTTAGGTTCTGGACTATGCACAGTGAGCCCCCAGTTCCCCCTGGGCATCAATAAGAAATCACCAGTAAAGATTGCACAGCATTGAATGTGGTAGCTCAATGGGCTTTGTGGCACTGAGGGACATTTAGTTTTGTTTGCCTATCTTGTTTTTTTTTTTTTTTTTTTAATTTTGCCTATCTTGTTTTTTAGCTTGTGTGTTATTGGAAACTCAGAGATAAGCTATTTGAGGACTAGAGATCTCAAAAACATCTATTTTGGAGATTGTCAGGCTCCTGGCCACCTGATTCCTTGGCTCAGACTTCCCCCCAACATGCATAGATTCCCAGTTAATGCAGAACATCGTGGGTGCCTGATCTGAAGGTGGGTTCCTTCTGGGACCCTTCCTGTTCCACCAAATGAGTCTCATTTGGGTTTGATGCCAATTCAACAGTGTTACACAGCTTGGGTTATAATACAGGCTTTACTGGGAAAGTAAAAAACTCACAGAGTCCAGGGGGGCATTGATGGAAGAGAAGGGGTGGACCCCTGATTTTCTCATCGTCCCAGAAAGATATGTGGGCCCCGGCATGGATAGACCCTCGGTGTGTATTTCCATCCTGGTGTTTGGACTGCACCTCTCTGCAGGAGTCTTTTTTTACAGCACAGTTCAGAGAGAGTACCCAGGTCGGTGGGGAATACACAGCTTGCTCGGTAGCAGGTAGGCTCTGGTTGGGCTGCTGAATATAGGTAGAAATTGTCTGGGTACGTCATCTGTTCATTAGCTAGAAACCTCAGGGCCTATAAGAGGTTACATATTCTTCTTCTGGGTTTCCCTGGTGGCTGAAACAGTAAAGAATCTGCCTGCAGTGCAGGAGATGCAGGTTCAATCCCTGGGTCGGGAAGTTCCCCTCGAGGAAGAAATGGCAACCCACTCCAGTATTCTTGCCTGGGAAATCCCAAGGACAGAGGAACCTGGTGGGCTACAGTCCACGGAGTCGCAAAGAGTCGGATACGACTGAGCAGCTTGTTTGCTCCATCCTGTTTCTAGAGGGAGGAAGTTAGTGGTTCCACTGGATGTGGCCCCTTCTGCTGACTCTAGCTGAATTTGTAGTCCAAGACTCCAGAGAGGGCTCCTAGGGTTACATTCAGACAATTTTACTTGTTCCCCCATCAAGCCAAACAGCCATGTTTTAACAGCTAAGAGTCGAAGAGGAAGACAAGGATGACTGTAGGCCCAGTTCATTTTGTCTGTTAATTTGTATGCCATTTTTTGTCCATAAATTGATTGGAAAAGGGATGATGAAGGGAAAAAATTATCATGCACCCTAAGTAGACTTGTGATTGCTTGGAGTACTAGGTGATAATTTTAGATCACTGGTCCTGCAAACATTCACTGAGAAGCTACAGTGTGTTCAACTCTGTGCTCCATGCTGTGGCCACACGGTCCCTCATCTCAAGGACTCACAGACTGGTGTACATCATGAAAATATAATCAATAGTTATGATTGATGATGCTGAACTGTATGGATTGCCTCTTGGGTGAGGCATGGTAGAAGGAAAAAGTAATATTGGAAAAAGAGTAAAGAAGTGTTGTTGTTTAATTGATAAGTCGTGTCTGACTCTTTGCAACCCCACGGACTGCAGCATGCCAGGCTTCTCTGTCCTTCACTATCTCCTGGAGTTTGCTCAAACTCTTGTCCATTGAGTTGGTGATGCCATCTAACCATCTCATCCTCTGTTGCCCTCTTCTCCTCCTGCCCTCAATCTTTCCCAGCATCAGGGTCTTTTCCAGTGAGTTGGCTCTTTGCATCAGGTGGCCAAAGTATTGGAAGTTCAGCTTCAGCATCAGTCCTTCCAATGAACTTCAGGGTTGGTTTCCTTTAGGACTGACTGATTTGATCTCCTTGCTCTCCAAGGGACTCTCAAGAGTCTTCTCCAGCACAATTCGAAAGCATCAATTCTTCAGCGCTCAACTTCCTTTATGGTCCAACTCTCATACATCTGTACATGACTACTGGAAAAACCATAGCTTTGACTAGACAGACCTTTGTCAGAGAAGTGTATCTCTGCTCTTTAATACACTATGTCTATGTTTGTCATAGCTTTCCTTCCAAGGAGGAAGTGTCTTTGAGTTTTGTGGCTGCGATAACGGTCCGCAGTGATTTTGGATATTGTATTAGGTGCAGTTATTTCCTCTTCAGACTATAGCTTGAAACTCTGCTGTAGTCACATACTGGGAAATCTACAAGTTGGTAATAGCCACATGCAGTGGTGTGCTGGGCTGACTTGCACCAGACTATGAGAGCCGATTGTTAACTTTTTATGTATTTTGAAAGCTGATTGTTTTTTTTCTTTTTCGAAAGCTGATGGTTGAACACAGTTATTATAAAAAATTAAGTGATACAAACTCACAGTTAAAAGCATTATACCCAAACCGAAGACAGTAATACATAAAATCCATCATTGTCTAAATGTTTTAGTACATCTCGTCTACATTCTTGGGTTTTCTATAGCTATGGCCTCTGTATGGTGGAAACATTATATAATGGAGTATTATTATGCATTTCCTCTCAAATCTGCATTCGATGATGACACTACAGTAGCTTGAAATTGGTCCTTGTGCAGTATTTACACCACTGAGATCAGCAGATAGTGTAAATTAGAGCTTGACTTACAGCCAAAGCTGGAAGATGTTCAGTTTAATGAATATAATTAATACAAGGGTGAGAAATTAGTTTAACAGAAAATCACGTAGCAGATTTAAGGACAACACATTCATGGGGAAGAGAGTTAGTGAGTTGGGAAGCAACTCCATTTATCAGTCATGGTTTAATTGTAATTATCAGTTGGTGCTGGATGCAAGAGTTTGGCAAAAATCAATGAAAGCATTCCATGAGACTGCATTGGCTAGAAATTTACAACCAAGTGTATTATTATTTGTAAATTGGATGCCATGTACACATTGTTAAAATCTATAGTAAACATATACATACACATTTTTCTTTTTGAAGAGCTAGTTTGCTATACATGTATATACTGTACATTTGTTAAAACACCCTTGACTATAAAGCCTAAACTATCACTGAAGGTGAGGGCAGAGGTGTTAGTACCTCAGTCTTATCCGACTCTTTGCGACCGCATGGACTGTCGCCCACCAGGCTCCTCTGTCCATGGAATGCTTCAGGCTAGAATACTCGAATGTGTTGCCATTTCCTTCTTCAGGGGATCTTCCTGACCCAGGGATTGAACCCTGGTCTCCTGCATTACAGGCAGATTCTTTACCATCTGAGCCACCAGGGAAGGTGGTGCTAATCAAGTTGGTACCCTCCAACTGGATGGAGGAACAGAGATAGCCACAGAGACACCCACTTCTTGTTCTGGTCTCCAGATCATGTCTTTTCAGCTGCTTTCCTGAGTTTCCTCTGCCCAGAGATCAGGCGGAAAGACTTTTGTTTCACCGAGACAACCAGACTGAATCAAAGTGCTGTCTTTGCAGTGTGAGTGACTGAAAATCTGCTGAGATCTTTATTTCTTGTAAGGATATTCTTCTAGTAGTCTGCCAGGGCAGCCCTCATAAAGTACTCCAAACTGGGTGATATAAGCAACAAAAATCTATAGTCTCACTGTTCTGGAGGTTAGATGTCTGCGGTCAATGTGAGACAGTATACCCTGTTCCATAATTGTTGGTTTCCATTCATGTTCTCAGATGATGCATGCTTCTTGAAAGTTGACCTGTGCTCCTTACTTCTGCATTCCCAACACCCATATTTTTGTTTAAAAAAGGTTATTTAGGGAGAATTGTCCACCTCTTGGGTTTCTCTGGTGGCTCAGATGGTCAAGAATCCACTTGCAATGCAGGAGACTCCGGTTCGATTCCTGGGTTGGGAAGATCCCCTGGAGAAGGGAATGGCTACCCACTCCAATATTCTTGCTTGGAGAATCTCATGGACAGAGGAGCCTGGCTGGCTACAGGCCATGGGGTTGCAGAGAGTCAGACTCAGCTAAGTGACTAACCCTTTCTTTTCCACATTTTACCCCCCTCCCTTCCTTCCATCACACCTCTCTCTCTCTCCTCAAAAAATTTCAAAGAACTTCTGTGTTTTAGCAATTATACCTTCTTTTGTTTTTAAGATTTATTTATTTATTGGCTGTGGTTGGTCTTCGTTGCTGCATACTGGCTTTCTCTAGTTGCGGCAAGCAGGGGCTACTCCTCCTTTTGGTGTGCGGACTTCTCACTGCAGTGGTTTCTCTTGCTGTGGAGCAGGGATCCAGGAACATGGGCTTCAGTAGTTGCAGCACTGGGGCTCAGCAGTTGCAGTGCTCTGGCTTAGTTGCTCCTTGGTATGTGGAATCTTCCCAGGCCAGGGATTCCCTTACCTTGCAAGGAGATTCTTAACCACACCCTTCTTTGGAGACCAAATTAATTTAGAACTTTCCTCTGGGACAGCATTCATTGCATGAAATTGCAATGGTTTGCACATTTCTGTCATCAACTAGACTGAGTGATCCAGCTCTATTCACTGGCAAATTAATTGTTTCATATGGCAACCAGGGCAATAGGTCTGGAATAAATGCTGAGTGAACGAATATGAACCTGCCAATTTATTGAAAAATAAGACTGCAAAACTTTATGGTCTCAATGAATCATAAACTCACTAGTTACCGTTAAGTGTGGGGTTTTCTATCATGTGTTTATTTCTCCCACTTTACAGATGAGCAGACCGAGGCATAGATAAGTTTAAATGTCCAGTCATTCATCCAGAAGGCTTAGGATATGGATATTGAACTGAGATCTGTTTGACTACTAGCCTGTGTTCTGAATCACTCTCTCCAACGCTGAAATATCTGACGATAAAAATAGTATTTGGAGTAAAAGAGATTTGTTAGGGATAAAAGCTATCACAACATAAGCATGTATTTCATTCATTTATCCCTTAGGGCTTAATTTGTAATATTGACAAAATATATTCCTTGAAAAATACTTGTCTGGAAAAGCCGACGTTTAAAAAAAATCAAAAGGGAAGCAAATGTTCTTCAGAAGCTTTGATCAAAGGCATAAATGTGATGCCTCTGGAAGCAGTATCTCTCATCCTAAGTCGAGTTTAAGGGTCCCCAGGCAGACTGGGTTTGCCCTGCCTCAGTTGGGGGCATAGGGGCCGTCAAGGTTTGGGTTTTCATTTTCTATCTTGAGAGGAGTCAACAGAATTCCTAGAGTCAGGACAAGCCCAATGTCATCACCTTAGGCTTCTGGTCTCCACAGCAGCCCTGGAAATTCCCATTTCACAGATTAGAAAACAGAGGCTCAGAAAAGTTATGTGAAGCTATGCTCCTATCCTCTGCTACTTCGGCATCTAACTCTCATCCTTAACGAAAGCACTTTTTTTCGAGACAGATTCCCAGACTTTTCGTGAGCGTTTGGGAGCCAAGCAGAAGCAGAGCTGGTCCCTCGGTGTCAGAAGGAAGCCTGCCTGATTTATTTTGGGTTTGACATCCGATGGCTGGCCGTTTCCTCTGGCCTGGCTTTGTTTGGGACCAAACCCCGGCTCTGAGCGCGCTGGCCTGCGGCTGCGCCCGAGTGACCCAGAGGAAGGACATCTTGCTGCCGACATTTCCTGTCTCAATTTCCTTCCCTGCTTCCCTGTGATTAATGGTCAGTCCTCCTCCCACCTGCGTGTTGCCTTGCAGCGAGAGATGCACCCGCTGACAGGAACGGTTTTCCTGCAGTTTTGTAACTAAAAATAACAATAATAAAAGTCTTCAATTAATCTCCCTGCCTCCCCAGCCTGCTCTGCTGAGGTTCTCCGGCTGGCACTCACGTGTCAGGTGTGTGCAAGCAACCAGCCAGCTGAAGAACCTCTTGAAACTACCAAGGGAGCTGAGGCTACAGGATCCTGAGCTGGAGATGATTTCATTGCCCTGGGTCAGCAGACAGAACTCTAGGCTTCTTATATTTATTAATTGGTTTGTTTTTTGGCAGCGGCATGCAGGGATCTTAGTTTCCTGACCAGGGGATCGAAACCGTGCCCCTTGTATTAAAAGCTCGGAGTTTTAATCACTGGACCTCCAGGGAAGTCCCCTGTTTTACTTTTTAAAAAATCTTCCATTTATTCAAGACTTACTGTGTCCTAAGCACTGTGCTAAGCACATCATGTGAATTCTGTTACATAATCCCAGTAGATCAACCCAATGGTCATGTCATCTGCATTTTTTAAAATTAGTCTTTATTGGATATAGTTGCGTTAGTTTGTGTGAATCAGCTGTCTGTACACATATATCCCTTCTTTCTTTCCATTTTCATCTGCATTTTAAAAATTATAACCCGAACTCAGAGAGGTTAAGTAATCCGCTTCAAGTAGACAGTTATCAGGGGCAGGGTTTGAGCTGAGGGTTGTCTTGGTTCATTTATATGAGCTTCTGATTTGCTTTTTAATTTTACTATTATTATTAAGATTATAAACACTCATTTAATAAATGTTGTTTGTGTTCAAAATGCACTAAGAAAGAGGTCAAGCCTAGGAAAAAAGAAATGTAAGACACAATTCCTGCTTTCGAGGAGTCTTCAGTTAAGTGATACAGGCCTGCTGCCTCTCATTTCTTATACTGAAGAAATAGGAGGGGTTGTTTGAATTAAAACTATATTTACTCCTCAGTCTCCATATGCCTTTTCTTTTGAACCCATCAGCAGATGTTACATATGTTTGGACAAAGTTTTTTCCCCCAAACATTTAAGAAATACATACTTCAGGTCTCAAATCAATGACTGCTTCATTTCTATTGGGTTTTTAAGAAGCAGCAGCTGGGTTCAGTACACCATCTGTAATCAACAGCATCCTTGTTGTACCTGAGAACAGGACAATGCCAGGCCACCGCTTCTGCCTGTCAGTAGGTGGCAGTCTGGATTTGCACTCACTGTGTGCCTGGGATCAAGTGGGATTCAGAGATTCATGTGCTGTGGGAATGCCCATCACCAGCTTTTTCAGATCTTTCTGAACCTAAAAGCAATGAATTCTCCAAACCTGAAAACGTAAATGTCTTGACAGCCATTTTAAGAAACTCTTAGTGTGTATTAACTGGGCTTTGGAAAGAATTTTATTGAGACTTAGCTCTGTAGCCATTTGATGTGTGGTCCAGCTCCCACCTGGGCTTCCCAGGTAGCTCAGCGGTAAAGAGTCTGCCTGCCAATGCAGGAGATGTGGGTTTGATCCCCTGGAGAAGGAAATGGCAACCTGCTCCAGTATTCTCGCCTGGAAAGCTCCATGGACAGAGGAGCCTGGTGGGCTACAGGCCATGGGATCACAAAAGAGTTTAACACAATTGATGACTGAGCAATAACAACCACCATCTCCACCTAGTCTGTAGATACAGTGTTTGTTGGAGACACTCTCAGATCCACCCCGTCTGGACCAGGTCTCTTGAGAGGCCTCTGGTCCTTACCTGAATGGCAGTGTTTTCCTACTTGTGTTCATATCAGAGAATTCAGATAGCTCTGTCCTGCTCTAGTAGTTTTCAGTCTCCCTAAGACAGCATCATAGGTCTCTGATACAACTGCCTCCATGGGGATGGCAGTAGTACAGGGTCTGCGATAAATATGACTGGTAAGTTTACTTGTGAATTATCTATGAAAAATTTCTTAGCTAGGAATACTACCCCTAAAGATGAAATTATGGGAATACTGTTGAATTTAAGGAACTAAAAATCATACATGCAGTTTTAGACTGCCTGAATTGCACCATTGTCTGACTCAATCAATATCACAGAACATTGGGCTTCCCTGGTAGCTCATATGGTAAAGAGTCTGCCTGCAATGTGGGAGACCTGGGTTCCATCCCTGGGTAGGGAAGATCCCCTCGAGAAGGGAATGGCAACCCACTCCAGTATTCTTGCCTGGAGAATCCCGTGGACAGAGGAGCCTGGCTGGCTATAGTCCATGGGATTGCAAAGAGTCGGACACGACGGAGAGACTTTCACTTCTGGGACCTGAGATCTTATATCTGTCTGGTTTTTGTAGGGCTTCCTCAGTGGCTCAGTGGTAAGGAATCCGCCTGCAATACAGGAGACACAGGAGACGTGGGTTCAATCCCTAGGTCGGGAAGGTCCCCTGGACAAGGAAATGGGAACCCACTCCAGTACTCTTGGCTGGAGAATCCCACAGACAGAGGAGCTAGGTGGGCTGCCGTCCTTGGGGTCGCAAAGAGTCTGAGCATGACTGAACGGCTGAGCACACATGAAACATCCGATTAAGTGAGTTAGGTTCTGCATACATGGTGAGAAATGCATTTAACACCTGCAATTCAATTCATTTACACACACACCCCCTGATAAAAATATTTAATAAGGCAATATTTATATTTATGATGGCCCCTGACATCCATTCTATTATATTTTAAATTTTTATTAATTATTGGTTAAGACCCACCTGATTGATTTCACAATGCATTAACAGATCCTGGTCTGTTGTTTGCGGTATGCTGCTCTATAAAATGACTTTTAACGTTTTCCACTAAAGTGGCTAAGTGGTCATCTGTGCTCTGGGGCAAGGTAGCATAGCTTCCCAAAGAAATCTTTGCTTTAGGAAAGTCCCTCAGTAATTATACTAATTCCTTACTTCTACACGAAGCTCAAAAATAGGGTAGGACTTCCCTCGTGGTACAGTGGTTAAGAATCTGCCTGGCATTGCAGGGGTCACAGGTTCGATCCTTTGGAAAGTCCAAGGTACTGGTCATCTCAAGTTCTGCTTGCTAAAAAGAATAAGGTAGCCTTTTGTTTTTGGATGTTTATTCCATATTATAGAGTTTTAACATGAAGTATCTCAATTTCTTTAAATTAGCAGATTAACTAAATTAGTTTTACTCCATTTGCAGATCTAACATTTGAGAAGTTTGACTAAATGAGTTTTACCCTACTCTTTTTTTAAAGTATTTATCTGCTTTTGGTTGTGCGGGGTCCTCATTGCTGCATGCGGGCTTTCTCTAGTTGTGACAAGCAGAGGCTACTCTTTGTTGCGGTAGGTGGGCTTCTTACTGTGGTGGCTTCTCCTGTTGTGGCACGTGGTCTTCAGTAGCTGCAGCACGCAGGCTCAGTAGTTGTGACCCACAGGCTTAGTTGCTCCACGGCGTGTAGGATCATCCCCAACCAAGGATCGAACCTGTGACCCCTGTGTTGCCAGGCAGATTCTTAACCACTGTACCACCAGGGGAGTTCTACCCTATTTTTGAGCTTCGTGTAGAAGTAAGGAATTAATACAATCATTAAATGATTTTCCGAAAGCAAAGATTTCTTTGGGCAGCTATGCTACCTTACCCCAGAACACAGATGACCTTTACTTAGCCACCTTAGTGGAAAATTTTAAAAGCCAATTGATAGAACAGCATATTGCAAACAACAGACCAGGATCTGTTAACACATTGTGAAACCAATCAGGTGGATCTCAACCAATGATTAATAAATTAATTAAATCTATTAAAATTAGAATGAATATCAGAGACCATCATAAATATAAATGTTATCTTATTAATTTTTTTAATCAGGATATGTATGTGTAAATGAATTGAATTGCAGTGTTAAATGTATTTCTCACCATGTATTTCTCTCTTACAAAAGTTTAAAAGCTACTATGGTAGAGGATACCATAAAGCATGGAAGTTTTTTTTACCCACAAACTTCTTTAAATCCATTAGGAGATGAGATATAAAAACGAAGTTAGTGCCAAATGGTGATGGAGGTTTGGGAAGCGGGCTCTCAAATTTTCAGATGACAAAGCTGAAAAGAATAGCAAATATAATGGATAAGAGAACAAAAATTTCAAATTATCTTGAAGGATTAAATTAAATTAGAGACCTGTGGATGGAAATGTAAGTGATCAAAAGTCCGGATTTTATATTTGAAAAAGTAATACCATCAAATTAGGAGAACTGCTCTTTCCAGTTGAAGGGAGATGATGGCGTCTCTGTATTCACTGAATATGTAGTCATGTGGCTAGAACTCTCTTTGGTTGGTGGGGGTTCATTTGGAGGGAGGCAGTTATTAACTTGGTAGAGGCTGTGTGGAAGAAGAGGACCTGAAAAGTGGGCCTTTTGCTTGGACAGGAGAACATTTAGGAAATAAAGGAAATAGCATTTATTGATCATATATTTTATTTCAGGCAGCTTATACAACTGTCTTTATGTATTTGGAGGTATCAGCTGAAAAGAGAGGAGTTGGGACTCTGCGTGGCTTCAGACAGCTGCCATGGCTGATAAGAGCTGCCATTCATTGAGCGCCTACAGGGCACCAGCCATTGTAATAGACACATTATAACATCTCTTTCTCCAATGTAACAACCCCATTTGTCAAGCCCTGACAAAGTGTCAGACACAGTTCAAAGCCTTTTTTACTTGAACTATTTTATTTAATCCTCCCGACTATCTTTAGAGGAAGGTACTGATTTTTTTCCCATTTGCAAATGAGGAAAGTGGGCCTCAGAGAGGGAGTCACTCTCTTGGTATCACTGTTATTAAGGGCAAGGAGGAGCTCTTTATCCATGAAAACTGCCTCAAAATGGGGTGGGTTATTGCTTCTAGAAATGAGGTCATTGCCCTTGGAACTAATCAAGTCGGAAATGCCTCCTGTTGATCAGAGGTCTTTCTCTGAAAATTGAAGTTCTGATGTAGGAAGGTGACTTCAGGCAGTTGTTCCAAGAGCAGATTTCTTGGAAGAGATGGATTTCTCCTGGTCCTTGAAGGGACAGTGGGAAGGTGATGGAGGGGACTCCCCTGGTGATCCAGTGGCTAAGAATCCACCTTGCAATGCAGGGGCCCGGGTTCGACCCCTGGTCAGGGAACTAAGATTGCACATGCTGCAGAGCAACTAAACCTGTGTACTCTGCAATCTGCACGCTACACCTAGAGAGGCTGTGCACTGCAATGAAAGATACCACTTGCTGCAACGAAGGCCTGGTGAAGCCAAAATAAATGAATAATTAAAAAAAGAGAAGATGATGGAGAAGAACAGAGGTGGACCTTTGAAGAAGGATATTTCACAGGTACAAAGCAGGTCTGTGCAAGGTGAACTGTACCCGAGGGAGAATGAGGAGAGCTGTCTGGCTCATCGGTGCCTCCACCAACCCCTTCTTTGCCTACTTTCCTTTTGTACTGCACCCTTGACTCCAGCAGCTCACTTGAACCCCTACTGTCTAACTCAGCTCCAGAGTGGAATTCTTGACATGCTAATGGGATTCTGCATCTCATCTTCCTTTGCAGTTTTCACTATTATCTCCAACTAAATCCCACCCCAGGTGGGGAGACAGAGGTGAAACTTAGGCAGCTACTAGAAATTCTAATATTACTTTTTCATCTCCTAGTTTCCAGTGGCCTGGCATCCCATCCCATCCTCCGTGGCCTGGTACTTCTGAAAGATCTCGGCTTCAGTGATTGCACTTCTGATTAGATCAGAGCTCCCAGGTAAGAGATAAGTCCCAGGTAAAGGTAAGTGCTTTAGGAATATCTGCTGTGCTGAGGTTCGCCTGGAGCCTTGAGAGCTTCATGGTAACCATTCAATGCATCTTGCACTTGGTGTGTTAATTTTCTATTGGTGCCTCACAAATTACTGCCAATTTAGAGACTTAACCCCCATTGATGAGCTCATAGTTTTGGAGGTCAGAAGTCGGGGTGGGCTTAGCTGAGTTCTCTGCTTAGGGTCTCACCAAACCAAAATCAAGATGTTGGCTGGGCTGAGCTTCTATCTGGAGACTCTAAGAAAAGAATCTGTTTCCAGGTTCATTTGGGCTAATGGTAGAATTCAGTTCCTTGCTGGCTGTCAATAGGGATGACCCTTAGCTTTTAGAGGCCACCTACATTCCTTTCTATTTGACCTCCTCCATCTTCAAAGGGACTCCTTTATCTTCTGTGTTTAGAATCTTTCTGACTTCTTATTCTGCTATCAGAGAAAACTCCTGCTTTTAAAGGCACTTGTGATTAGATTAGGTCTACCCAAGTAATCTCTCCTCTGATGAACTCAAAACCAGTTGAAAAATCCCTTTAAGTACAACCTTGATCATAATCACAATGGAGGTATCTCATCATATCACAAATTCCACCCACAAGGGATTAGATTAAGATAAATGTCACAGGGGTCATCCCAGGATTCTACCTAGCACATTCAGCAAAGCCACCGCTATATGCCTTCTCATCTCCCAGTCTGGTGAGCCTGGAAGAGTCTGGTACTAAGCCTACTTCTCCCCATCCCTCTATGTATTATTGATGGTCTTATTTGGTTTTTATGCTGGCAAATCTTCTACTACTTGGACTGTGTAGCACCTGGCTCGTAGAAAATACCTGAAAGTAATTGAAAAAGATGCATGTACTCCAATGTTCATTGCAGTGCTATTTACAAGAGCTAGAACATGGAAGCAACCTAGATGTCCATCAACAGATGAAGAAGCTGTGGTACATATACACAATGGAATATCACTTTGCCATAAAGAGGAATGCATTTCAGTCAGTTCTAATGAGGCAGATGAACCTAGAGCCTATTATACAGAGTGAAGGAAGTCAGAAAAAGAAAAACAAATATTGTATATTAATGCATATATATGGAATCTAGAAAGATGGTACTGATGAGTTTATTTGCAGGGCAGCAGTGAAGATGCAGTCATAGGGAACCGACTTGTGGACCCAGTTGGGGAAGGAGAAGGTGGGACAAATGGGGAGAGTAGTGTGGAAACATGTACATTACCATATGTAAAATAGATAGCCAGTGGGAATTTGTTGTATGACTCACGGAGTTAAAACTGGTGGTCTATGACAACCTAGAGGGATGGGATGAGGTGGGAGGTGGGACGGAGGTCAAGAGAGAGGAGACATTTGTATACCTATGGCTGATTCATGGTGATGTATGGCAGAAACCAACACAATATTGTAAAACAGTTATGCTTCAGTTAAAAATAAGTAAATTGGAGAAAAAGAAAACACCTGATAGGATATTGTAAATATCACTCCATCATATGCTAGTGTCAATTGGCACTTGCCAAGGACACTTGCCATCTACGTCTACAAGGATTAAATCATGAGCCACTGCAGCTGCTGACCTTCAGCACCCCTTGAAGGGAGTTCAGGGTGGAGAGCAGAAATGAGGCACTCTGTGCTCTGGAAAAACTGTCAGAAGAGATCTTCAGATAGTTAGATATTTCCACGATCTGATTTTATGAACCCAATTCTTGCATCTTCTTGTATCTAGAAAAATACTAAATTCCTTCAAGGTGACGTGTGCTCCTCGTGGCTAGCAGAAACCTTCTGCAAAAATATGTGTTTGATTGCATGTGCTTCCCTTTCACCAAAAGCATGTTTATATTGACCTTCCCCCTGTCTTTTTGCAGCAGCTTCTCAGCGCTATCTGAAATACTGTGTCCCAGGCTGTAGTCTTCATTTTGCCCCCAAATAAAACTCGCAACTCCCGCAACTCCCACATTGTACATTTTTCTAAAGTCAGAACATCTCTTTTAGTCAACTTGATACTAGTTTGAACTTCTGAACTTGCCAACATCTGACTGTTTTTGCTCCACAAAAATAGCAATTTCATAGCATTCAACCTAAAATATTAACAATAAAGATGAAGATACCAGTAAACATCTACTGAACACTTATGGTCCTGCAGGATGTGGGTGAGAAGCAGTGTGTCTCCAGGAAGTGGTGAAGGGAGGCTGCTTTTCACATGCTTGGTGTATCTCTGCAGGGACCTGATTTGGGTCTAAGCATCTCCAGATGTGGTCAGTGTATATGCCAATTCGGCTATTTATTTAGAATTTATGTTTTCAGGATAACATTTTTAGGAAGCTAGAAAGTAAATCATTTTAGAATTTAATCCAGGTAAGAGAGGTTAACCCTTTGGTCCTTTTCTAGGTAGGAGACAAGGGCTGAAGCACCCTGGGGTTTCCCACCATCAATAGACAGAGAAGGGCATTGGTTACTGAGTGTAGGTTCAAATTTCAGGATGGCTTCTTAACTCACTGAAACTTGGTTACAGGCACACATTGAAGACCTAAGTGATGTATTTTTCCATGTGAATCCTGAGGTTCTGCTGGTCTTCAGAAATGAGTTGGAAGGCATAGAAGGAGAGGGTGGTAGATATTTCTGCCAGATTTGATTTCTCTCTGAGATGAATTTTTTCTTACTGGAAAATTCTCTTCCAGCTCACATCAGCTGTCTGTGCCCTTGAGCACTTTTGGCTCCCTACTAGGCTCCTGCTTTAAGAACAAAGCAAAAATTTGCAATTTCATAATGATTTTCTGAAGCCAAGGGGGTGCTTAGTAATGCCTTCCATCCTGGTGCATTCAGACTGCTATAACAAAACCCCACAGACTGGGTGGCTTATAGACACCAGGCATTTATTGCTCACGGTGCTGCAGGCTGAAAGTCAGAGATCAGGGTGTCAGCATAGTCTGGCGAGACCCTCACCCAGGTTGTAGACGTCACGTCCTGTCCTCACATGGCAGGAGGGACCTGGAAGCTCTGTGGGGGTCTCTTTTATAAGGGCACTAACTCTATTCATGAGGACCCCCCGCCAATGCCATGGCCTATTTACCTCCCAAAGGCCACACCTACCAGAATCGTCACCTTTGGGTTAGGTTTCAACATATGAATTTGGGGTGGGGGAACACAGACATTCAGACCATGGCAGCCCTGGGCAGTTAAAAGCTTGTTTCTTTGTCTCCATGATGGTCTTTGCTTCCAGTTGCAGCAAACTGATGGCTGGCTTTGAGCTTTTCCTTTTAACTTCAATACACTGGGGCCTGAAACTTCACGGCTACAGATAGAAAGGACAATAGACGTGTGGTCCTTTGAACGGATGGAGGTGGAAGAGAAAGCCTTGTGTCCTCAGAGGAGCCGGGGCTGAACCAGGAGCAGATCCCAGGTGCTGACTCACTGTCCCATGAGCCCAGACTGCCGTGTCAGGAACATGTGCTAAGTCATGTCCCAGTCACTGAAGGCTTCTGCTGACCCCCATCTGCCTCTGACTATTTTAGGACTTAGTCCTTCTGTCAGGAATTCCTTCTACTTAAACACTTCCCCCTACCACCCCTTTTCCTTCCTCTTCAAGTCACCTGGTGCCATGCAATGAAGCCCTGACCTGGCAGATTTGAGATACGTTTATTCACATTTCTGTTACATGATTCAGTAACAATCTCATATTTAGTGCTTGGGGTTTTTATGTCTCCCCTTCTCAGGCTAACATGGGCTTGGCCAGAAGTGGGGGACATGTAGGCAATATTGTATATACAGGTGCTTCTTACATTTTGATGTTCACAAACTACCTGGGGATATTAAAAAAAAAAAAAAAAAAAAGCAAATCTGATCCAGTAGGTCTGGGTTAGGACCTGATTTTTCCTGTTTTCCTAGTTACGGAAAGCTCCCAGGGGATGCTGCTGCTGGTGGTCCGGAGTCCATACTTTGTGGATTTTAATGTGCCTAAACATTGAAATCACCTAGGGGAATAAAAAACCAAAACAAACAAAAAACAATGCCCAACCTCCATCCCAGATCAAGCAACTCAAAATTTATGGGGGCGGGACCCAGACATAGGTATTAAAAAAAAAAATTCTTCAGATGATCTTATTTTGTTCTGAGTTGACAGCTCCTGGATTAGGACTAGTGGGAAAAAGTATTAAATTCAGAAGCAGAGGTCAAAGTTTTTTAGCTCAGTGATGCTACTTCCTTAGCATGTAATTACTCAGAAAGATGCATGTAATTACTCTAGTTAAAACATGTAATAATCACAATAACTTCTGTCCCCATTCATCCAGAATTATTTTAGCCATTTTACAAAGTTGTCTGTGATGCCTCTCCATTATATAGAAGATAGACTCTCAACTGGCATTAGAAACCCTCCATTTTGGCCATTCAGGGCTACTCCCTACCACACATTCATTTTGGTCACATCTCATCCCTGGATACACTATGAGCTTTCTAAGCCATCTGTCTTTGCTGAAGATATTCCCTCTGCTTTGAAATCTCCATCTATGTACTCTCCTCTGTCAGACTCCTCATATTATTCAGGTTCAGTCACAGCCATCCTTCAAGGCCTACTTTAAGTGTCAGTTCTTCTAAGAAGCCTTCCTGACTCCCTCTTCAGTCAGCATAAATCCATGTCTTAGAGCGCTTTCACTCTCTCTGGTGGAATTTATCCGTCTGCTTTGTGTTAGTTATTTTTGTATATATCCCTTCCCTTCTCCAGTCTGTAAACTCCTGGAGGGCCAAAGACCATGTGTTTTCACTTAGGGGAACTCAATACACATTCACTGAAATTGGAAACATGACCTCTGAGGGCCAGGCTGAGAACACTATCTGCCAGAAGTAGATTATGGCCAGGACTTTGGAACCAGAGGCCATGTTAATTATAACCAGACTTGGTGGCTCCCGCATGGAATCAGTCAGCTGAAGTGACTTCAAAAGGTTCCAGACAACGCAAGTCGACTCTGGTTCAGAGGCAGGTTATGTCCGTCCGACACTAAGAACTTGAGGAGCTTGGGTTTGCTGTCACTGTGGAAGGTTCACCTGGCATCTCAAATTGAGAATTCTTTAGGAAGGACTCAGGATGGGCTGGCAGGTCTCAAGGATCCTTTGTGTTGGAGGGAGGGCAAAGGAGCTAATGTATGTTGACTCCTAGTCAGCTATTAGGCTGCATGTTTTATCCATATGATAACTGTATGACCTAGGTACTATGACTTCTGTTTTAATGGTCAAGAAAGTGAAATTCAGCTGGATTAGTTTATTTGCCTGAGACCACACAGCTGATGCACCTCACAACCCAGGTTTGCACCAAACTCTGACTTTAAAACCAATAATACTTATAAAGTACGTAATGTACACTTCGTTGCCTTCCAATCCCCAGCTGAGATTTCCTTCCTTTTCGTGAAGATAAAGGATGATCCACACTGTTTGCTCCTATACTTTCCCGCTCAGCAGGGCTGGGGGAGTCTCCTTGGAAGCCCTCTCCATCCCCTGATTCATTCTAGGCCATCGGCTTAGTGAGGGCAGGAACCGAGCATCTCACCAATGTATTTTGCTCTCCAGCAGGAATCAGAATAGAGAAGTTAAGAGCACAGACTGTTAGCTGGCCATGGCTGGAGTTCTTGATTATCCAGCTCACTCGCTTGGTGATCTTGGCAAGTTACCTAAACTCCCTGAGCATGATTTCTTTATGTTGCAGGTTATGGAGAACATTAAGTGGAGGAAAGCTCTTGGTTTAGTCTCTGACACATAAGAGATATTCATTTAAGTTGAGATGGACCAAACTTTTCCAATTAGCCAATTGCAGGCGTGACTTTAATGTTAGTCCATAAACACATGTTATGCTTCTCTAGAATTCAGCCTCCTTTAATGTGGGTTCCATTCTTCTGGGATGAATAGAAATGCTGATTTGAGTTTCATTGGGTATACTCAGGTAAGGCTTAGGTAGTGCCAAGGCCAGACTTGCTGGCTCCAGCATGGAATAACTCAGCTGAAGTGACTTCAAAAGGTTCCAGACAATGCAAGTCAACTCTGGTTCAGAGGCAGGTTATGTCCATCTGACGCTGAGAACTTGAGGAGCTTGGGTTTGCCATTGACTCAGGAGTGGGGTGGGAGACATCTGGTCCTTCATGGCATCTGTCCACAGACATATCCTCCATTCATTGTTTTTTTGTTGTGGTCCATGTGTAGATATACTCCTTCTCAAGGGTCTTGTTTCCTTTGGAGGGATCTATTTAGTCCAAGAGTGTAAGTTTCTTCTACCTTTGGGTCTCATCAACCCTCTGGTGGGTTTTGCTGCCTCCCTGGCACCCTAATGCACAAGACAGGTCCCTTTCATCTGGGACCCGTGGATATTTCTTTCTTGTTATTGATGGACTCATTCAACACAGAGATGCTGACCTGTGCGCTTGCCAGCTGTCCCTCTCTTTTATGTTCCACGAGTTCTGGAAATCTTTCAAGTCTGGGAAGGAGAAAATGTCCTCTGTTACCTCCAGCAGGCATTTTGTCCAAGCTTTTCTGTTTCTCTAAGCACATCTGCCTTTGGACCAGAAAAGATAAAAGTTTCTTTGTTATCTTCTCCTTTCCACGAAGTCATACCTCTCCTCTGAGGCAATAAACACAAAATGGCTTAATTGGGATGTAGGCAGGAGGGATGGAGGGAAACCACAGGTGGAGTAGAAGTGTGAAGGAAAACATGGGCTGATATTTCAGAAGCATCAGCCCATCGCAGGTCCATTTGGTTTTGTTCTCCCCACCCATTCAAGGAAGAGCCTGGCCGTGTCCTTCATCCTCCTTAATCTTCAGCCTTTGTTTTTTTTCTGTGAGTATTCTGAATCTGTGTGTAATTAATGCCTTTTATGCAATTGTTCCTGTCAGTTTTGCCTTTCTCATTAGACAGTAAACTCATTAGTAATTTCCTCTAGAGCCTATATGTGTTTTCAGACAGTGAATATTGCAACAACAACAACAAAAAATGTGGACTTGACTTAGTCACAGAAGAGCAGCGTGTATACTGTTCTGTCAGTTTTCTTCTTTGATCTCAATAAAAAGACCTCTTATAAATATTCTTGCTATCACATGAAGCCCCTATTATCATATGAAACTATTTCTATATAAATAGCTATCTCAAATGATTTGAATGGCATCTGATAAAAAATCCAAAATTTAAAATTGTGAATTTTGAGTGACTGCGTGTAGAAACATCTGATCTCCCATTCTGAAAGATACCAACTGCAAAGTCTCCTGTCCTGAACCATGTGGGGTTCATCCTCCACAGAGCCCATGTCGTGCTACATGTCGGCAAAGCTGCAGGAAGGAAGAGTCAGTCAGGACTGAGCAGAAGGCCATTTCCCAGGTTGGATGGAGTTTGGACAAATCTGGACTTCTGGATTCTGGTCCAGCATGAAAGGAGCTTTTGAACAGGAAAGAAGCTGAACAAACCCAAAATCAATAGCTCTTCTTACATCCATCAGAGAAACGAGATCACAGGGCAAACCACTGTCCCCAAAATTGAAAAGACAAATAGAGAGTTACAACTGAATCACCCGATTAGAGGCCCAGAAGCAAGAAACTCTGTAGAAACCAGTAGAAATTTAATAAAGTGTGGCCAGGGTCCAACAAGTAGGAAAAAAGAGAGAGGGTGGAGGAGGCAGTTAAACTGATGGGGATGCAAATGGAGGGTGATGGTTAGAAAGTTTATTCAGAAGAACTGAGTTTTGAAAGGACGAGACAGGGAATGGTTCTAAAATGATGTAACTTATATGTTTTTATTTGTAGAAGATAGTTTATGTACAGCACTTTGTCAGTAACTCCATACATGGGTTGCTGAAAGCATTGTCTTTAAATTTGTGGATTGAAAGTAGCAGAGAAAGTTGATCTGTGAACTTAGTTCCTGCTTCTCCATTCTTTGGCCACTAAATAAAGATTGTGCTGTGTTGAAAACAAAATAGAATTTATAGGGAAAGATGGGATAGGACAGATTCCTCAAAATCCACAACATTTTGTAACAAGAGACAGACAGAGAGAAGTGATAATAATCCAATGAAACCCTGGCCTGGTAAACCCTGCTTGTTGGTCAGAGGACCCAGTATTGACCCTTTGCAGTTTAAGACACTGGAATTGATGCACAGTTCGTTTCTAATTGTGACCAGTTTCATCAACATTAAACATGTAATCCAGCATCAAGTTTTCTTCAGTGTCATTTTTGGTTTTTTCCCAGGGGTAAATGTCTTTGTAGCTTCTTCATCTATAATTGTAGCCTCCCCAAATAGGCTTAAAATAAACATTGTGGTTTATGAGATCATTAAACCAGCCACTGATTGCACTAAAGTTACTTCTATGGGATTTTAAACCTTTAAAGATCTTCATATATTTCTAAGACTTTTTCCCTAATGCTGAGAAAGCTTATTCTTGTTTCAGTAGGAAAAAAAATTGTAATCAGACAAATGACAGGAGCAATGCAAATATCATTCTCCTATTTCTTGATCAGATGTGAGATAATTTGTGTTAAAGAAACAGGCTTTCTAGCAGAATAGATAAGTCATTTTATAAAATGAAACCATTCACACAAATAAGGGATATAGTCTTTATAGTGGAGAAGGCAATGGCAACCCACTCCAATACTCTCACCTGGAAAATCCCATGGACGGAGGAGCCTGGTGGGCTGTAGTCCATGGGGTCGCTAAGAGTCGGACACGACTGAGCGACTTCCCTTTCACTTTTCACTTGCATGCATTGGAGAAGGAAATGGCAACCCACTCCAGTGTTCTTGCCTGGAGAATCCCAGGGACGGGGGAGCCTGGTGGGCTGCCGTCTATGGGGTTGCGTGGAGTCGGACACGACTGAGGTGACTCAGCAGCAGCAGCAGCATCAGTCTTCATAGTAGTGATAGCGTATGGTGGATGGTGTCGGATTCGTGATCTCCGAAGATTTAACTTCAGGACCAGGGACCAGGCTTGATCACTCAAGAGCTTTTGTAGAGCAGAATTTTCTAGAGCTCTGAGTGTTCTTACCTTGTCCTGAAGATCCCAGACGAGCTCCCGAGATGATAGCTTATGGTGAACGGTGTCGGGTTTTTGATCTCCAAAGAAGATTTAGCTTTGGGACCAGGGACCAGGTTTGATCACTCAAGAGCTTTTGTGTAGCAGAGTTTGGTTAAAGTATGAAAAGGGACAGGGAAAGCTTCTGACATAGACATCAGAAGGGGGTCGGAGAGTCTTTAGCCAGATGTTTTATGTCTGTCAGAAAGCCATTAGTCAGATAAGAGAGACACCTCAAGGCTGGTGGAGTTTCACCAGACCCCTCTCCCACAATATGCATTTTTGAGATAAGATGGCACAAGGCGCGACATCCCCCAGCCATAAAACAATTGATATGAACACTGGTTTGTTGAGCTATTATCAGCCCAAGGTTTGAGAAAAGAAAAAAATGTTAGTCTTAGGTGGAACCATTTTGAAGAAAGGCAAATTCCAAAGCAAATACATAGTTTCATTAACATAGCTTAAGAAAAACATGTCCACAGAGAGTTTGTTTCCTCCTGCCGCTTAAGGGAGAGAGAAAAAATTGTCTGATACTTGCAGCCTATTTCCTCCATTTGGAGACCTCTGGTCTTCCTGCCTGTTACCCTCTCAGTAGGAAACTGGCAAACAATATGCTTTATGGCAAACAGTGCTCAAAACTTTGGAAAATTCTTCATTTCAAAATGCTTTCAGAGACTGCTATAGAATGAATCGTGTCTCTGCAAAATTTGTATGTGGAGGCCCTAACCTCTGATCTGACTGTGTTCAGAGGCAGGGCCTTTAGGAGTTAAGTTTAAGTGAGGTCATGGGGGTGGGGTGGAGCCCTGATCCAATGAGATTAGTGGCCTTTTTGAAGAGAGAGAGCTTTTTCTTCCTCCACCATGTAGGATACAGACAGAAGGTGACTGTCCTCAGGCTAGGAAGAGAGTTGTCATCAGAAACTGAGAAGATGACACCCTGATCTGGGACTTCCAGCCTCCAGAAACAATGAGAAAATACATTTCTACTGTTAAAGCCACTGAGTCTAGGCTATTTTATTATGGTCATCTGAGCTGACTAATATAGAAGCCTTAAAACAGTCTTTTAAATACCCGCTGGATAGCAAATCTTTGTTGTAAGAAGGCACATTTGACTTTTAGAATCAGCCAAATGTTGTTTGAAGCCAAAGCTATTGAATAAACATGGATGAGTGAACAGAATAAGAACATTTTCTAAAATAAGACCAAAAAATGAAGTGTAGTTATAAGGTAAAAACATCACTTTTGACTTGTGACCATAGAGTGGGTTTGGGGGTAATTATAAAAAGTAGGCAAAGGCAGCGTCATTGCAACAATTGTGCAGCTCCCAGAAAGCTACTTTGAGGGACAATAATCATTTACAAAATTATTTCTTCCTCAGTTGTAAAAGAAGGACATATTAATATTTAATGTAGACAATTCCAAAATTTTGGAAAATCATAAATAAGTAGAAAAATAGAAATTTGCTGTTACACCATCCCTAGAGATGTCCATTGTGAAACTTTTGTCGACTCTATTCTAGAATCTCCAGCTCTCAAATATCTGCACACACATGTGTGCAAGCTTACATATTTGGGATCACAGTGAATACGTTGTTGTAGCTTCACTGATTCAGTGGGCATAAACTTGGGCAAATTCTCAGAGACAGCGGGAGACATAGACTGGCACGTTGCAGTCCATGGGGTTGCAAAGAGTCGGACACGACTTAGCATCTGAACAGCGACAACAATCTTATTTCCACTTAGTATCATGTTATAAACATTTCACAAGGAGTTCAGTAGTTGTGATGACATGATTAAGAGTATTTGCTTAATATTACATCATATAAATATTCAAATCATCTTTTAAAACTATCTGTTGTAGGGCATGAAAAACTTTTTATTTTAAGGTTAACTCTTACAAATGACAAGATCTAAAACTATAACTTGTCCCACAAATTTGTCCAAGTGGATTTGAAACTTAAATGAGGTCTTGAATTTCATTTCAGTTACAGAAAGCTAAGTGTGCCAGTTCCTCTCTGTAGGCAAAATTTTTTAAGGAAACGAGAATATAGAAGAGACTGGGTCAAGGGTTTTAAAATAATCACCAGACAGGCCATATTTTAGGTGAAATTATATCAGCACTGTGAATGCTTAATCCTATAACTGGCCCAAGTATTCTCAATGTACCATAAATTTAATCAGAGTGGTCTAATGTCTCAGATCAGTGTTTCCAACTTTCTGTAGTAAACCACTTAATGCAAAATCCATAGCTCTATAAAACCCAATTATGAAACTTTCCTCTCTTTTTAATCAGTTAATCATAAAGTTCTCATATTTATACATCAGCAAAAGACAAATGATACACACCCTAGAATTTTCCATCACAGTAGAGTCTTAGTTATTATTGAAGAGCAACCGCAGAAAGTAGATCAGAGTTCACATGCGGTGGCTATAATAAACTGAAAGAAAACACAGCCAACCCAAATACCATTTTGTTGTACATGTTGCTGCTCTGTATAAAACTCTTCAGAGTTTCACAGGGAGACCTCATTTTAGTGCTGTCTGCTTTAATGTGCTTCACAGATACTGTGTGTGTGTGGTTTTTTTCCCCAACAAATTGAAGGTTTATGCCAACCCTGTGGTCAAGCCAGTGTGTTGGCACCATTTTCCCAAGAGCATTTGCTCATTTGGTGTCTCTTTGTCACATTTTGGTAATTCTTACAATATTTCAAGCCTTTTAATTATTATTATATTTTTATGATGATCTGTGATTAGTGATCTCTGCTGTTACTATTGTAACTGTTTGGGCCCCCAGCCAACCTCGTCCATTTAAATTGGTGAATTTAATCAATAAATGTATGTGTTCTGACTGCACCTGAGCCTTGATGGAGATATACAGTGAGAATAATGTGGTTTTCATGCCTACTAACACAACATCCAATATACATCCCATGGATCAAAGAGTGATTTCATTTTCAAGTCTTATTATATAAGAAATACATTTCAGAAAACTATAGCTGCCATGGATAGTGGTTTGTCTGATGTATCTGGGCAAAGTAAGTTGAAAACCTTCTGGAAAGGATTCACCATTCAACTAGACGGCATTGAGAACGTTAGTAATCATGTAAAGAGGCCAAGATATCAACATTCACAGGAGTTTGGAAGAAGTCGATTCCAACCCTCATGGATGACTTTTAGGGGTTCAAGACTTCAGTGGAGGAAGTAACTGAAGATATGGTGGAAATAGCAAGAGAACTAGACCTAGGATCCTGAAAATGTGACCAAATTGCTATAATCTCATGATAAAACTTTTATGGACAAGCAGTTGATTCTCATGGATGAACAAAGAAAGTAGATGGAAACTACTCTTGGTGAAAATGCTATGAAAATCATTGAATGGAAAACAAAGGATTTAGAATATGACATAAATGTAGTTGATAAAGCAATGGCAGGATTTGAGAAGATTTCTAACTCTGAAAGAAGTGCAATTGTGGATAAAATGCTATCAAACAGCATTCCATGCTACAGAGAATTTGTTTGTGAAACGAAAAGTTAATGTGGCAAACTTCATTATTGTCTTACTTTGAGATATTGCCATAGCCACCCCAACCTTTAGCAACCACCACCCAGATCAATCAGTGGCCATCAATATGGAGGTAAGACCCTTCACCAGCAAAAAGATTATGACTCGCTGAAGGCTCAGATGTTTTGGTTAGTATGTTCAACCAATAAGGCATTTTGAAATTAAGGCATGTCCATTGTTTTAGATATAATGCTATTGCACACTTAGTAGACTACAGTATAGTATAAACATACCATTTATATGCCAAACCTAAAATTTTATGTGATTCTTTACTGCAGTATTTACTACATTGCAATGATCTAGAACCAAAACCATACTATTTTCCAGGTATGCCTGTAATTTATATTGTTTTTCTCATCCTGTGCAATTTTCTGCTTCTGTACTTTGGCAGATCTAGAAGGGAAGAATACAAAAAATGGAGGAGAATTTTCAGAACCACATCCCACTCTTAGGCCAACTTCTGTGTTGCTGGGTTGAAGTGACCCTGGGAGTGTGAGCCCCAGGCCTGTGAGCTGCATTATCTTTGCCTGATTTGTGTGGTGAAGGGGAGCACCATCCTTGGGAGGGGAAAGTGCCCGCTGGAGGTCCTAACAGTGTAGCAGACACTTTGGTCAGGAAGTGGAGTTACCACTGGCCACACGCTTCCTTCTCTTCATTTTCTGTCCCAGGTCCCTGGGAACCCAACCAAATGTGGGTTTGGTTGGCAGTATCTGGCCCCCACTGAGGAACTGATATTGCATACTTTGAAGAAGAGGAAGCAGAGATACAGGGAAGACCATTATATCATCTCTCAGCTTCACCCTCATTTTCTCACCCTCATCTCAAAGGCTCATCCTTTTCCCCCAGTATTGTTTTAATAATCTCCTAATTGGCTTCCTGACTCTGGTATGACCATAGCTATCAGGATATTTAGTTCTCTACAGCAGGCAGGATTAAAATCCAAATCTCTTAGTGTGACATTCAGGCTACTTGAGATCTGGCCCCTCTTGCTCACAGCCTCTTTTCTGGCCCCGAGTCCACCAGACTCTGCACTCCAGAAATATCAAAATGATGACAGTTACTTGAATGCATCTTGTTGTTTAAGGTTCTGCACGTATGACCTTGGGTGAGTTCCTTAGCTTCTCTGTGTTTTGGGACTAGGATAGAATCTGCCTTAGGGTACTGCTGTGGGGATTAAATGAGGTAATATGCAGAAAAGGCTTGGGGTAGACCAGGCACATATGAAAATGCTCAGTAATTTCTATTATTGTTACTCCTTCGTTCTGGCCTCTTTTACCTTCTTTGATCTGTCTGACTCCGACTTAGCCTTTAAGATGCAGATCAAGTGTCTCTTCCTCCGCTGGTTATTTATCACTTTTTCTATTGTCCCCTCCTACCCCTTAGGATATACCCACCACTCCCATCACCAGTTATATCCCCAGCTGTTATTAGCTTACATATTTGTCTCTGTCATAAGACTCTAAGCTCATTGATGGCAAGGACTATGTCTCCATAGCCCTCATTGAACCTTGGTGCACTGTAAACCCTCATGTGATTTTTATTGAATGAATTAGGTTTAGGGTTCCACAGTGGCTTAATGCCTTCCCAGCCTGATGCCCATGTGTAGGGGGACTGGTACTCGGCTCAGATGCATTTCAGGTACGTGGCCATGTGAGGTGATCTCAGTGTCTGGCCACGGAAAGACATTGTGAATGCCTGCAGCTGACTTCCCCATCCCCAGAAGGCAACTGTCAGCAAATTTCTAAGCTCTGGATTCAGCATAAGAGCTACACGGCAGGTGCAAGGGAAAGCAGATTCTGAGTCTGTATCTTTCACCTGACAGATGCCTGATTTACCGTCTCCAGCACATTTGAGTTGATCTTGCATCACTAAGAATATTTTCACTGAGCTTGGAAGTGAAGCTGTAAGACAGACCTGGGTGCTGGGGTGGGAACGAACATTGACTTCATTTTCAAATATTGCAGTTTCTTCCTAGCATCACCAAACAAAGTTGTCCATGCAGCAGTACCCGCCATTCATAAATCTAAATAGCTCTTGTTTGAAAAGCTGATAGAATTCCAAAATGGCCATAAAGATGATTAGAATATAGCACAAGAATACCTTGCCACAGAGAAACCTATTTAGAAGCAGTTCAAGGCTGATTTTGAAAAATTGCAAGAAGGGAAAATATGTAAAGTAGGGAAAATGTGCCATAAGAAAAAAAAATGTGTGAGCGACTATCACTCTGAGAGAACTGTAATCAGATTCTTCAGCTCTGTTGGAAGGACGAAGTTGGCACTTCAAAGTTTTAAAAAATCTTACTGAAGTTCTGAGGCTTATGAACAAGGTACCAAGTAGATGATAAAGATTATTATTGAGTCAAAAAATATTAAGACCCTTTAAGAAAATCACTTTTACTTGGAAGGAAAGTTATGACCAACCTAGACAGCATATTAAAAAGCAGAGGCATTACTTTGTCAACAAAGATCCATCTAGTCAAGGCTATGGTTTTTTCAGTAGTCATGTATGGATGTGAGAGTTGGACTATAAAGAAAGCTGAGCACTGAAGAATTGATGCTTTTGAACTGTGATGTTGGAGAAGACTCTTGAGAGTCCCTTGGACTGCAAGAAGATCCAACCAGTCCATCCTAAAGGAGATCAGTCCTGGTTGCACATTGGAAGGACTGATATTGAAGCTGAAACTCCAATACTTTGGCCACCTGATGCAAAGAGCTGACTCATTGGAAAAGACTCTGATGCTGGGAAAGATTGAGGGCAGGAGGAGAAGGGGACGACAGAGGATGAGATGGTTGGATGGCATCACCGACTCAATGGACATGGTTTGGGTGGACTCAATGGTTTGGGTGGACTCCGGGAGTTGGTGATGGACAGGGAGGCCTGGTGTGCTGCGGTTCATGGAGTCACAAAGAGTCAGACACGACTGAGAACTGAACTGAACTGAAGAAAATCACAGTATCTCCACAGTGCCATAAAGTTACAAATGGAATTGATAAACATTTTTAAATAACCTTGGAAATACTGGAGAAATAACATTAACCTAGAGCCTGTTCTGCAGAGTGAAGTAAGTCAGAAAGAGAAAAATAATATCATATATTAACACATATATATGGAATCTAGAAAAATGATACTGATAAACCTATTTGCAAGGCAGGAGCAGAGACATAGATGTAGAGAATGGACTTGTGCACATCGACGGGGAGAAGAGGGTGGGACAAACTGAGAGAATAGCATTGACATAGATACATGCCCATGTGTAAAACAGATAGCTAGTGGGAAGCTGCTGTATAATGCAGGGAGCTCAGCCCAGGGTTCGGTGATGACCTAGAGGGATGGGATGGGGCAGGGGTGGGAGGAGGGCTCAAGAGGGAGGAGATATACGTATACATACAGCTGATTCACATTGTTGTAAAGCAGAAATTAACACAACATTGTAATGCAATTATCCTCCAATTAAAAATAAAAACACAAAAAATATTAAAAAATTGTCTTGGAAATACTAGAGAAATAACATTAAGTATTCCCCCCACCCAAAACAAGGGGCATTTACAAAGTTGTAAATACAGAATGATCTCAACTATGGAAAATGCTTAATAAGAAATAGAATCTGTCATATCATCATGGTTGCTTCCTCTTGGTAGGTAGTGGAATAACAATACCCTCTTCATATTCCTGACTTCTGCCCTTTAACAAATTCAATTAAATTAAAGCATTTGTTTATTCTTTATTTTGGCAGAATACTCTTTGACTCACATTTAGAATTGCAGACTTGCCAGTGAGCTGTTGGCTCTTCTGGAATATTCCTTCTTTGAAGGGCAGAAGCGGCCTTGGGAGGATATACTCTCAGAAATACAGTATCAGATGGTCCAGCTCTGCTGGAGAAATGAATTTGCAGCATTTCAGGTAAGTGTTGTCAGGACTTGGGAGCTGATGTGGGAAAACTTGTTTCCTGTTTCACATGGGCACTTATTTCATCATGTGGGCACTTGTTTGATCACCTGTCTCACACACACACACACACGGCTTCCCCAGTGTTGCCAGTGGTAAAGAACCTGCTAATGCAGTACACACAAAGAGATGCAAATTCAATCCCTGGGCTGGGAAGATACTCTGGAGGAGCATGTGGCAACCCACTCTAACATTCTTGCCTGGAGAATCCCATGGACAGAGGAGCCTGGCGGGCTACAGCCCATGGAGTCATAAAGAGTTGGGCACAACTGAAGTGACTTAGCACACAGGCAGGCATACACACTCACACACGAATGAACTCCCAAGAACTGTAGAATACATATGCTTTTCAATTGTTCAACTGCACATAAAATGTTTGCATATATTGACCACAAGCAGGTCATAAAGCATATTTCACACAACTTAAGGGGGTTAAAGAGATACTCTTTCATCACAATGCAATTAAACTAGAAATCAATAGCAGTGTATTAGAAAATAGCCATTTTTTGAAGACAAGAAATACAGTTTAACACATGGGTCAAAGAAGAAATTTCACCAGAAATTAAAACATTTTTGAACTAAATAATAAAAATACCGCGTATCAAAATTCTTGAAATGTTATGCTTCATGAATGCTATGCTTAAGGGGAAATTTGAAACCTTAAATGCATGTACTAGAATAGAAAAAAGATTGAAAAAAGTGGTCTACCTCAAGAAGTTAGAAAAACCTAAGGAAAAAGAAAAAAAGGTTAAGAAGAAGAACTGAGTGATATACAAACAAAATTTATAATAGAGAAAATCTACATAGTCAAAAACTGATTCTTTAAAAAGACTAATAAAATTGATAAACCTCTGGCCAGATTGGCAAGAAAAAAAAAAAGAGGGCACAATTACCAATATCTGAAATAAAAAGCAACCAGCACTGTAGATCCTACACACACTAAAAGCATAATCAGGAAGGATCATTTCAAACCTTTATGTCAACTGATTTGAACGTTTAAATGAAATGAACATATTCGTAGAAAGATAGAACATCTCAGAATTGACACAAGCGAAAGTAGAAAATGTGAACAGTACCATTTTTATGAGAGCCATTTACTCTGTAATTAAAAACCTTTTCCAACAGAAAATTTTAGTCCATATTTAGTCCTGAGAAAACTCTCTATAAAATTTAAGGAAGAAAGAAAAAAAAATTAAGGAAGAAATAGCATCAATATCATACAAAACCTTTCAGAAAAGAAAAAATAAAGGAATCCCTTTTCAGCTTATATTTGAGGCCAGCATAACCTTAATCCAAAGACATAACCAGGACTTTATAAGAAAGGAAAATCATAGGCTGAATTTTCTCATGAAGATAGATGTAAAAATCTTGGGGGAAAAAAAGGCAAACTAAATCCAATAATTAAAAAAAGATGTCCCATGGACTAATTGGCTTTATTCAAGAACAGAAAGTTAATTTAATATTCCAAACCAATCACACATGTCACTATGTACTTCAGAACAGAATAGAAAAAAAAAAAAAGCCATCATCTAGGTAGATGCAGAAAAAAGCATTTGATAAAATGTAATATACCACTATTTGGGCTTCCCTGGTGGCTCAGTGGTAAAGAATTTGCTTATCAATGCAGGAGATTCCAGTTTGATCCCTGGGTGGGGAAAATCCCCTGGAGAAGGAAATGACAACCCACTCTAGTATTCTTGCCTGGAGACTCCCATGGACAGAGGAGCCTGGTGGGCTACAGTGCAATGGGTTGCAAAGAACTGGACATGACTTAGTGGCTAAAGAACCACAACAATACCTCTTTTTAAAAAATATTTACTTATTTTTTTACACTGTGGTAAAGTGTACGACTTTTTGAGACCTAAGGGGTCAGACACGACTGAGAGACTATGCACAAGTGAACAAACCATACATAACATAAAATTGACTAAAACCACTTTTTAGTGCAATAATTCATTTCATCCTCACAAGAACCCCAAGATAAATGAAGTGATTATTTCCCCAAGTTTATCGATATGGAAGCAGGGTTACAGATAAATTAGGAAACATACCTAAATTCACCCAGCTGGCAAGAGGCAGAGCCATGATTCAAATCCAAGCCATTTCCATCTGAGTCCGCAGGCGGGAGGCTGAGCTGGGCACGCAGGGAAGGCAGGGGCCCTTCTCGGGAGCATCCCGCACACACTGGAGCTCCAGCCTGGACAGGTTGTGGAGGCTGGAGAAGGGTCGAGAAGAAGAAACAATGATTTCTTCCAAGAGCCAGCCCATATGGGACTTGTGAAGTTTGCCTTTGCCCTCACAGAAGGAGCTGAATTTACATACCATTGGGGTTTCCCTCCAAGCTTTGGAACAGCCGAAGGCACGGTTCAAGGTAGGGGTGTTTAGAGGCACCAGACTCGCTTGTCAGGGGCAAACCAGAAGAGACGTGGCTTCATGGCAGGTGGGTTGCTCATCCAACCTCTCTGCTCCCAACACACGTCCATGCAACACCTCTTAACACCATCTGAGGTTAGTAAAAGAACATTGTGGGGTTTCCAGATGAGTTAAGAAATCAAAGAATAGACAGACACGTAAGCCCTTCAAACGCTTAGAAACTGGGAGAACGCATAGAGCCCAGACAGGTTTCTGATCCCACTTTCATCCAAGGTTTACTCCCAGACGGAATGGGCTGGCGCAGTAAAAGGAAGTGTCAGTTTTGGTTTACTTTTCTTGCCTGAGCTCCCTGCACAGAATAACTTCCCCAAAGCTTCCCTTTCTGGACCCTTCTTCCCTCCCAGGGTCGCAGGTCACTCCCACTTCCCCTTGAGGGCCAGGGCTGAAGAGGAAGATCTGTCTGTTTGGTGGTGAGGGGAGGCCCATAGACGGTGACTTGACTAACAGACAAGCCCTGGCCTTAGGAGGAAGCCTTTCCCAGTTGGTAACTACACTTCCCCTCAGGGTCACCAACAAGTCTAATATGAAATAATAGAGGACATGGTCTCTTTGGAAGGGCTCAGAGTGCTTTCCTTTGAAAGCTGTGAGCAGCACGATTCCTTTGTCAGAGATGTCATTGGATTTGGGAGATGGAGCACGGGGTCCAGAAAAGTAAGAGGCGGGGAAGGCATGACTCTGGCGTGGACACCCACATCCAGGAGGTAGTGAAACACAGTTGATGACCGGTTGGGACAGGTGCTTAAGCAATTGGAGTGGGCGTTGGTGATGATAGTCACTGGTGATAATGAAAGTCTCTCAGTCGTGTCCAACTCTTTGTGACCCCATAGGCTGTAGTCCACCAGGCTCCTCTGTCCATGGGATTCTCCAGGCAAGAATACTAGAGTGGGTTGCCATTTCCTTCTCCAGGGGATCTTCCCAACCCAGGGATCAAACTCAGGTCTCCTGCATTGCAGGCAGGCTTATTCTTTACTGCCTGAGCCACCAGGGAATGAGCCAGTCACGGGTGGGGCCAGGGTATTCTATCCAGCTGAAAATCAGCCTGTCTAGCACATACTGCACTCACCACTGGGCTGCTCTGCCCAGCAGCTCAGGTGGCTGGAAGCCAGACAGTGCGTTTGCTGGGGAGCCAGGCTGACAAAGGCAAGAGCACCCACCCCTCTTCTTCTCCTGCTTCTGATTCAAGCACCCCGTAGACTCGGTTCCTCTAGCTGGAGTTACCCACTGTGTTCTCAGAGATGCTCATGCCTGTGGACATATGGACTGGAAGCCAGAGAGCCAACAGCATCCAGCGGCATCCATCCCCAGCAGGCCGCCTTTCATGCTTCCATGGCTATTATTACTTTCCTGCCTGGATGGGCTCTATATGCCCTGACAGCTTCCCATCTCCCAGACCTTTGGCTTTCCTCAGATCTCCAGGAGTGCTGCGGCACTGGTCTCTGGCTGTCTTGATTTCAGCCCCTGACCCTTGACATCTCCCTTCTTCTTCCTCAAGGAGTGAGCAGAGCCTGAGGTCGCACAACTCCAGGGCAGAATTCCCACAGTATTCTCATGAAAGGCCTCCCCGGCAGGCCTTCCATGGGATGCGGAGTTAACGGTACCCTCTGAACTTGGGCTTCCCTGCACTGTTACAGCTGTTGCCCTCCAAAGTGGGAAATCTGGTGAAGCCAGTTGAGAGATTCCCTCCCCCCCTTACATTTTTAGCTTGGCCTATTTCAGCGTGGCCACCCTCTTTTCCTTCTTTCTTGTAACAGCCCTCCTTGTCTTTCTGGGTCGGGTAATCATAGAAGCTGCTCCTCTGTCAGAGTGATAGGCACCTGTTTGGCTGGACACTATTCATAGTCTCACTGGATGTGGACACGTGCCCCAGGACAGTCCAATCAGAACACTTCCCTGGGATGTTCTCTGCACACCCTGGCAGAAAGACGCTCTCCTTTTGTTATGGCTTTGCTCTGTGGTGGCAGTCAGGCTAAAACTGCCTATGGGCAGGCCCTGCTCTTCTGTAGACCATAAGGAACAGGGAGGACTTAGTCAGGGTATCGGAGAGAGACGAAGACAGAGACAGAGAAGAGAGAGAACAGAATCATATCATTCGAATCCTGAAGTCAGCTCTGTCTTGGACTGCCCAGTTATATAAGCCTTTATTATTAAAAAAAATTCATTTTTCTACATAAGCCTTTATATGCTCAGTTTTGCTTAAGATAGTTTTAGCTGAGTTTCCATCTCTTACAGAACACCCCTGAAAGCCACAATACACTGGGTACCTTAGACATTACTTACAAATAACATTGGGTACCTTAGACATCAATTGCACAGGAGTTATAATGGTAATCCCAAAATGCACATTATGTTGTAAGCCCCCCTGATTGTGGGGCTGCAGAGGTGGGGCAAAGTCTCTGGCAACTGATTTTAAATCAAGTTAAAGTAACATATGTGAGCCAACCACAGCCAGCAGGCACACCCCACCAGCCCTCGCCAAGAGCGCCAGTAGAAGACAGCCTCTGAAGAGGGACCAGAAAGCATCCGGGTTGATTTGGGCTGCAGCCCCCATCCCAAATTTCCCCAGGGATAGAGACCAGCATCCTCACTACCCGGGGACCTGCCAGACATCCCCTGAGAGGACAGGGGAGGGCGGAATGCCTCTCGGTTTTGTTGTCAGCTAAAATGAATGGAGAGCTGACTGTTTCCACACTGCGGAGGGTACCCGGGCTGACGCACTGGTTGCCATGGTGCCCGAGTGCACTCTGCCGTTGCTGAGATCTCTGCACCTGTACCTGCAAAATACCACGGATGGGGAGCTTATTTTCGTGATTAAGGTAGTTAGTCATGCATTAACAGCCCAGGAGAGCGTGCTGCTGACCCGGAATGTGACGTCTCCGTAGGTCAAACAGAAACGCTTTGCGGATGCACTGGAACAGACAGTTCAATGTCACTTAAAAGCATTCACTGAGAAGCAGTGGGTGTCAGATTCCTGCAGGAGTCCGGGGAGCAGGAAGGTCTTGCCCTTTGGATAAGGAGGCCAGACAGCAGCGGCTGAAGGACTGGTGTGGAAATTCCGGGAACCGGAAAGAGCACAGCTTGGCCGGTGTTGGAAAGTCACCAGTGGGGAGAGAAAATGACTTGCAGAAATTTCAGTGTTGGTGGCTGCAGAGTGAGATGTCAGGGTGGTGAGGGTGTGATCAGACAGTGTCCTCCTGGGTCTCTTCCTTTCTGCTCCCTACATGTAGGTCACCTTGGTCCAGTCCATTACTATCAATTTTTTTCCCTGAAATACTGCAAGTTGACTCCTAGCTCTTTCCCCTGGAGTCATGTGGTCCTCTTCTCTGAATTAACCTCCAGCTGCTGGGCAGGTTATCATCCTATGGCTTGACCAGGATGCTCCCCCTGCTAAGGAACCTTCAGTGGCTCCCTTCTGCCCTCAGCACAGTATATTAGGTGCTCCATGACGATACCTGACTTTCCTTTCCAGCCCTGTCTCCTGCCTCTGTGCTGCGTCCTCTGTACCACATACACTCAGGTTTGGCCAGACAGAACCAAGCACTTGCTCACAACACCCTCCCCACTGGAAATCACTGGAAATCTCCTCCATGGACCCTTCCATATTCCCCTGAGCACACATAATGTCTTGCTTTCCCAATTCCCTTTTTACATGGTGCTTGCCAGTAACCCTGGATTACAATTATTTTATAAGATTTTGTGAACCTATTGAAGGGCAAGACCATGCCTAGTCATCCCTGTGACTACATTTTAACATAGTACTTATTATTGGTGCTCAGTTAGTGTTTGTGACCAGTAAATGAATAAATAGTTGAATGCTTATTTAGGAGTAAGTTGTTATAGGACATTTTTTCAAAATAGAGTCTAATCATGTGCGTGCATGCTCAGTAGTTGTGTCCTTTGCAATCCCCATGGACTGTAGCCCGCCAGGTTCCTCTGTCCATGGGATTCTCCAGGCAAGAACTGTCAGTGAGTGATGGAGCTGGAATTTAAACCTGGAGTATTGGACTCCAGAGTCCTTATTCTTATGCACTTTGCTGGTAAGACCATCCTGGAGGAGGAGATGACAGCTTATTCCAGTTTTCGGGGCGGGTTTAGGCTATTTCTTAAGTAAGTCTTGTATACTCTCCAATTCTAATGACTATTATTTAATTATTTCAGAAATACAGACAAATTGTTTTGGTTTTTAAGACTGCTCTGGGGGAAGGCTTTCCCAATCAAAATATATTTCACATAAAACCCTCGAATTGCAGACTCACCACACTCAGTCCTCTCATTCCTATGAGATTCTTCCAGGTTCCCGCCCACCTCAGCAGGATAGAGTCGCATGATGGAGTTAGTCCAAAATGAGGTGCAGACAAGTTAATCTTCATCAAGTTAAATGGGCTTATTTGTTATTTCATTCATCAAACGTACTTGGAACATTGGTTGTGTGATCCCTCTAATGAGAGTTGGAACTGGTGTATTTATTTGCCCTAAAGCTATATGGTTTGACGCTCGTCTTAACCATCAATATCCCTTGCAGTGTATGATATCAGGTGCCTTGAGACTGTGGGGCTTTCCTGGCGGCTCAGACGGTAAAGAATCTGCCTGCAATGCGGGAGGCCTGGGTTCCATCCCTAGGTTGGGAAGATCCCCTGGAGGAGGAGGGCATGGCAACCCACTCCAGCATCCTTGCCGGGAGAATCCCATGGACAGAGAGAGAGAGCCGGGCGGGCTACAGTCCATGGGGTCGCAAAAGAGTCAGGCACGACTGAGTGACTAAGCAGAGCACAGCCTTGAGACTGTAATTTGATGAGGACATCAGGAAGAAAGGAGCTTGCCGTAGCTCTAGGTGACATTTGGAGTGTCCCAGGCATCGTGACTCAGCTGTGAAAGGCTCTGGGCAAGTGAGGGAGCCTAATAGGATCTACCTGAGCAGGGAGCCTCAGCCCACGCCCATCCTGGAGCCCGGACCTCCTCATCTGGCTCTGGCTCCCACGGCTTTGGCAGCGACATGAAAAATCTTGGAGGAGACTCAGGGAGCAGAGGCACACACATTAATCAAAGCTTGCAAATGTTAGGGTTTAAAAAAACAAAATGAAAAGAACTAAGATTATTTGTCAATGAAGAGAAATTTTGTGGCTGCCTTCAAACCGATGAAAAGTAATTATGAAAAAAAAAAAAAACTGGGGATCGGCTTTTCTTAGTGCACATTGAATATGTAAAGAAATAGGTTTAGATGTAAAAATTGCTCCGTTAGGAGTGCTGTTAAGTACTGGAATTGGTCCCTGAAAGAAGTTAGAGAATGTGCTCTGATGGTTTTTAGAAAAGCAGATTGCACATCTATAATGCACATGTGTGTGGCTTTACCCAAGGATTGAAGGGTTGATGAAATGGTTCCCTAAATTCCTGTGTGCATGTGTTGTTTCTCGGTCTTGTTTGACTCTTTGCCACCCCATGGACTGTAGCCCACCAGGCTCCTCTGTCCATGGGATTTTCCAGGCAACGGTACTGGAGTGGGTTGCCATTTCCTCCTCCAAGGGATCTTCCTGACCCAGGGATCAAACCTGAGTCTCCTACATTGGCAGGTAGATTCTTTACCACTGAGCCACCTGGGAAGACCCCTCTAAATTCTTAGACACAAATTCTGTGACTTGTTCAGAATATTTCTGTGAGATTACCATAGGCAGCTGTGCATGTGTGCTAAGTGACTTCAGTCGTATCTGACTCTCAGACGCTGTGGTCTGTAGCCCACCAGGCTCCTCTGTCCCTGTGGACCTATGCTAATCCGAGAATACATTAACTAGGGTGACTCTGATGTTCCTGCAGCTAGCTGCCTTCTCCAAAATTCATCTGAAGATGTTTGCTTAGTATTTGTTTTGTATGAAGGCTATGGTTAAAACCATGGTTCCTGGAATCAGACAGGTTTTCATTTGTGTTCTCTCTTATCTACTATGTCTCATCTTTACAGCAACTTCCTCATCTCTCCTGGGTCTCAGTTTCTTACCTGGACAATGGGAAGATTATCTCTTACCTCAAGGGATTGTGTGTGTGTGTGGAAAAGAAATCTGCTACTGTGTGGGAAGTACTTTATAGTTCCCAGTACTTGATGATGAGTAAATAATAAAATGTTGCCAGATATTACTGTTTGCTTTGCGATAATAATAATTGGAAACATTATTTTCAAAAGTCATGATACTCCATTTAAGTGATCACATCATAATTTATGAGGTATTAAATTTTTCCCATTTGAAATATAGACTCTTACACAGCTTTTGCCCTGAAGGACTCCTTTTCCATAAAGGTGCAACAGTTCAAATATGCATGCGGGGATGCACAAGCAGACACCTACTCGCAGACTCATGCTTGAAGGCCTTTTGGTGGCAGGTGATTAGATTCCAAATTGATTTTGGTAGCTAAGGAGGGGCTTAGCTACCTCCAGCCACCTGTCTGTCACTACAGTAAGGCCAGAAACAATCACAAAAGAGTTGGAGGGAAGTGTTTAGAAAGCAGGAAGAAGGGAGAAGGAATGAGAGAAGATGGTGGGAAGCCAGCCACCCCCTAACTCCCTCCCCCATACCCTTCTCAGTCTCTTTATCTGCAGGTGGGATGGTCAGCAGGAAAAATAGCAAAGGACCCCTATCCCATGCTTGTATTTCTGTGAGCAGTGGACAAGAAAAATAGGCAGATGGGGACCATCCTCTCACTGCCTGGCCTGGAGATGAGAGGAGCAGAGCCAGGAGGCAGAGAGAGATGGGAGAGATGGGGCAGGAGCCAGAATTTGGCTTTGCTTCCGAGGCTGCCAGCTGTCGGATGTCTGAGGAAGAGCAGGGAACAGCTGGAGGCACTGGCTTTGGAGAAGACATACATTTCTGGCTTGAGTAACACCTAGGTAACTTTGCATTTAAAATCCTGCTCCCGTAATAGGAACCAAACTATCAGGCTATTTGATTTGTAGAAGATCACGCAGAATAAGAGGAAGAAATGGCAACCCAATCTAGTATCCTTGCCTGGAGAATCCCATGGACAGAGGAGCCTGGTGGGGTCCAGGTGGGGTCCAGTCCATGGGATCTCAATGAGTCAGACATGACTGAGCATGCATGCGCGTGTGCTCACACACATGAAGCATAAACCACAAAGCCTGAAGATGGGGTGGGTATATTAAGCGATGCTTTTGAAACTCGTTTGAAAGGGGTCTCAATCCATTGTGGTCAGCACCTGCAATTTACCTTCTCAGTTTAATTTTTACCAATGACTTAAGCCCAAAGCTATTATTGCATTGAGTAATCTGTCCTGGGATCGTGTGTTTACTATATTCTGTAACCTTCCACCCACCAGAGGCGACTAGGACACATTGGGTCTGGAGTCCTGTGATAATATCTTAGCCCGATTCTGTAACTCTCTCTCCACAAGAGGTGACTAGAACAGTCTAATTCTGGGGTTTAAGATGCAGTCTCAGGTGTCCAACCTCAAAGCTGTTTTTCTCTCTTCGTCTTAGCTGGGGTAATCTGTCAGTGGCACTAACAAGATAGTTCCCAGCCCCGGCTGCAACTGGGAGCTGTTAAACCTCTCCCACCCTGAGTGATTCTGGGGTCAGGCTCGAGCAGCAGTATATTTTTCTAACCTCCCAGGTGATGCAAACGTGCGACCCAGGCTGAGAACTGCTGCTGGAAAGCAGCTTGTGTGGGAGTGGTCCATCATGCTGGTCCACACGGCTTCTCTCTAGGTCCTCCAGGGTGTATGGTAGGAAGGAGGATGGGGAAAGGGTTGATGGTCCTTTCATTAGCTGGTCGTGATGGTGGTCCTCTCCTTGATTGGGTGCTGTTACTTTCCCAGCTCATTAAGTCTCACTGCCCATCTGGCTGACATCTGAGTGCTGGCTCTGTTCTGAGGCATGTCGTGGGTCCTTTGAAGGGTTCTGTGGGCTTCCCAGGAGGCACTAGTAGTAAAGAACCGGCCTGCCAATGCAGGAGACATCAGAGACATGGGTTCGATCCTCTGGAAGAGGGCATGGCAACCCACCCCAGTATTTTTGCCTGGAGAATCTCATGGACAGAGGAGCCTGGCGGGCCTCAGTCCACAGGGTCGCAAAGAATAGGACATGACTGAGGTGGCTTAGCACATGCACATGGGCTTGGCAAGATAGTAGAAAGTGAAGTGAAAGTGAAAGTCGCTCAGTCGTGTCTGACTCTGGTACCCCATGGACTGTATGGTCCATGGAATTCACCAGGCCAGAATACTGGAGTGGGTAGCCTTTCCCTTCTCCAGGAGATCTTCCCAACCCAGGGATTGAACCCAGGTCTCCCACATTGCAGGCAGATTCTTTACCAGCTGAGCCACAAGGGAAGTCCCAAGATGGAGGAAGCCACAGTGTTTTCCAGAATACTTGCTTGACCAAAGGGACATTCACATAACATATTCTTGTTGCACAGCGGTGGGAGTGCAGAAGGCACCCCAATAACCATTTCCTCCAGGTCCACCATATCCACCCCTCCATCTCCCTCTAATTCTTTTTCCCACTCAGGTGTCAGACCCGCACTTGGCTGAGCAAACTCTGTATTAGTCAGGGTTCATCCAGAGGATGGACCAATAGGAAAAAGGATGCTTGTATGCATGTCTTCAGAGAGAGACACACCTCCTTCAGAGAGGAGGTGGGTTTTAAGGAACTGGCTTATGTGATTGTGGGGCTGGGAGGTCTAAAATCTATAGGGGATGTGGACGGGCTGGAGAGCCAGGGAAGAGTTGATATTGAAGTCTTGAGGCCAAAGGCAGTCTGGAGGCAGAATTTCTGCCTATTCAGGAGGTTTCAGCCTTTTCTCTTAAGGCCTTCAACTGATTAGGTGAGGCCCATCCATGTGATAGAGGGTAACTGGCCCCTCTTAGAGTCTACTGATTTAAGTATTAATCACATCTTCAAAATACCTTCACAGCAGCATATAAACTGGTGTTTGACCAAAGAACTGGCCACCCCAGTCTAGCCATGTTGACACATAAAATTAAGCATCCCAAAATCCAACCGGGAAATGAAATACGTACCTCTTGGTTCCAGGGAGAGGAAACTTCCCTTTCTCCTCATGGGAGGAAAGAGCTTACAGGCCACTCACTCCTTTCCCTTTCTGCCTGTTCTCTTAATTGCCTGGGGGTGGGGGGTGGGGGCGGGTGTTGGGAGAGAAAGCTGGACCCTACTAAGCAAATTTGCTACCATCTTGCTTAGCACATAAGGTACTTAGTCCAGTTTGTTCTTAGCTATAGGCCTTAATAACAACTCTAGGATACCAGGAAAATTCCACTCAGTATCTTGGTGTATATTGAATATTGTGTTTGACAATATAGCCCCACTACATGGTTTACTTATTTCTTATATGTATCTGGAACTCACTTAAATACTTTGTGACTTGAGATACAGGGAACTTCTGGGATTTGTAGGGCCCAATGCTTATATAACTTGAGGAATGATTTTTAAGGAAAAAAAAAATATATATATATATAAAGCTACAAACACAAATGTAGGTCAGAGACTTAAAAGGGAAGTATGCGAGAAAAAAAGCCCTGGAATTTAAGCTTCATTATTATTATTACAGACTGAACTGTATCTCCTCCAATTTATATGCTGAAGCCCTAGCCCCCAGTGTGACTGCATTTTTAGATGGGGTCTTCAGGAGGTGATTAAGTCTCAGGTGGCTCAGCGGTAAAGACTCCACTGGCAATGCAGGAGACGCAGGAGACTCGGGTTGGATCCTTGGACTGGAAAGATCCCCTGGAGGCGGAAATGACAACCCACTCCAATATTCTTGCTTAGAGAATCCCATGGACGGAGGAGCCTGGTGAGCTACAGTTCATAGGGTCACAAAAAGAGTCGGACATGACTGAACAACTGAATGACAACACATTTAAATGAAGTCATAAGGGCAGAGCCCTAATCCAATGGGACTGGTGACCTTTCAAGAAGAGGAGGAGGTTTTTCTCTCTCTCCACCCCTTTCCTCTCTCCACTCCATGGCACAGCAAGAAGGTCCCCATCTGCAAGCCAGGATGAGGGCTCTCCCTGGGAACCAAATCGGCCAGCCTCCAAGACTGTGAGAAATAAGTTTCTGTTGTTTGAGCCACCTAGTTTATGGTGTTGTATGGCAGTCTGAGCTAAGACAATTGCTCTAATGGTAAACCTACCTTTGCTGAGATGAGATGGGGAGTGTTGCACAAGCACACATATGTATATGAGCATACACACATGCTTATATGTATATATATGGGGCTTCCCGAATGGCTTGGTGATAAAAAATTTGCCTGCCAATGCAGGAGATGAAGGAGACCCATGTTCAGTCCCTGAGTTAGGAAGATCCTCTGCAGAAGGAAATGACAACCCACTCCAGTATTCTTGTCTGGGGAATCCCATGGATGGAGAAGCCTGGTGGGCTACAGACCATGGGGTCACAAAAGAGTTGGACAGCACTTAGTGACTAAACAACAAATTATATACATATATGTTATATGTATGTAAAACTTGCTTTTCCAGGATAAATCAAGCTTTTTTCTGCCTTATTGGAAAAACATTTTTTCATTACTTCCTAATCCCTTTACTGCCATCTTATTTAACTTCTGAACTCCAGTTGGCAGTTGTTAATACATCCTTATTAGAGTCAAGTGTTCTGGAAACAAGTCATACATCCTTCCATATGGTAATGGAAAGTTTTAATTGCTTGGAGTGAGCTATTTGATCAGTCTGTTTGCCCATTTTCTTTCAGAGGATAAAAGAATATTTGTGAGGCTCCTAATGCAAGAGGGAGTGCAAAGCCCGCATGTAATATCTGTTGGGTGCAATTCATATTTTAAATATAATAATTGTAGCCTTTCCAGATCATTATTTTTTAATGTAGTTAAACATAATTCATTAGCAGGGTGCTGGGAATAGCTGTGACATTTGCATCGCCGCAGTTACAATGTGATCAGCAGGTTGGGAGCCCACTGAGAGTTCCGTGGCTTGGTTTAGTAGGACCACGGGACGGTTGTGCGTTGCCATTTGCAGGGGGAAGGAGCTGGCAGGCTTCCACTGGTGAATAACAGCTGTCTCCAGTGAGTAGGGACCAGTCTGTTCTACCTCCATGTCCATTCAACCGATAGTACGGCGGTCAGCCTTCCCTAGCATTAAAGCTCTGAGAATGTTCATGGGGCATTTTGGAGGTCTTGACAGCCTCTTGGCTTTTATTTGCCTTCATTTCCAGGATTCTGACTGTCTACAGAGGAAAAGGTAGCGACTTTTAAGGAAAAACAAAAACCTGCTGAGCTATCATTCTGCTACATTTCAGTGTTTCCCGTTTACCTTGGTGAATAAAGATGCAGAGCAACTGTTTTGAGAGCATCATGGAAGGTACAGGGCAAAGGAACAGACGTCTAATTCTCCATCATCCTCTGCAGCCTCCCATCTCTCCTCTAAATTGCAGATCAGTTTCTCTTTTCCTTCCTCTTTTTCTTTTACTCCCCATATACAACCCTCTCCTGTGCTTTGCCCTGTTTCACATCACATTTCTTTTTCTTCCATTTCTCCCTCCTAGTCTCCTCTCTTCTTTCTGGCTGCTGCCAACCCATCAGCGTTCTTTTTCCCGCAAATCAAAGCCGCCTCATGGACCCTCTTGTGTTCCTCCGGTGTGCAGATACAAAAGCCGTGAAGTCTGAGATGCCGCAGAGACACTTCGCAGGGGACCGCTCCTCACTGCAGGTCCCGGCCCCACTTCTGCAGTGCTCAGGATGTGCTAAGGAGCTGTGCCCACGCCGGGGGTGGGCAGGAGTGCCCACTGCCTCTCCTGAGCGAGGTGCCCTCTCCCCCAGGCACCTGCTCTGCTGCTGCCCAGTGGGCACCTGGTGTCTGCAACTTCTCCGCAGACACGGGTGGGGAACGCATCTTCACTTCCCCAGAGCTCACCTCTGGGTGTGCATCTTCTTTGGGAAAGCCCTGAGGGGAGAACTCTTCACTGAGCCGACCCTGTCCATTCTTCTGTTCGGTCATCATCTTTGCTATCCTTCAGTCGCTAAGTCCTGTCCAAGTCTTGGTGACCCCGTGGACTGCAGCACGCCAGGCCTCCCTGTCCATCACCAACTCCCAGAGCTGGCTCAAACTCATGTCCATCAAGTCGGTGATGCCATCCAACTGTCTCATCCTCTGTTGTCCCCTTCTCCTCCTGCCTTCAATTTTTCCCCGCATCAGGGTCTTTTCCAAGGAGTCAGCTCTTCTCATCAGGGGGCCAAAGTATTGGAGTTTCAGCTTCAGCATCAGTCCTTCCAATGAACACCCAGGACTGATCTCCTTTAGGATGGATAGTTGGATCTCCTTGCAGTCCAAGGGACTCTCAAGAGCCTTCTCCAGCACCACAATTCAAAGGCATCAGTTCTTCGACACTCAGCCTTTTTCATTGTTCAGCCCTCACATCTGTACATGACTACTGGAAAAACCATAGCTTTGCTTAGACGGACCTTTGTAGGCAAAGTAATGTCTCTGCTTTTTAATATGCTGTCTAGGTGTGTCATTGCTTTTCTTCCAGGGAGCAAGCATCTTTTAATTTCATGGCTGCAGTCACCATCCACAGTAATTTTGGAACCCAATAAAGTTTCTCACTGTTTCCATTTTTTCCCCATCTATTTGCCATGAAGTGATGGGACTGGATGTCATTGTCTTTATTCCAAAAGAAAGTGGAGAACATCTCAGTTCTCTCATTGTTTCTAAGTCTGCTTTTGGAGGAAGGCCTCGGAGGGAAAAGACACCCATTCGCTCCCGCTCTTTGAGGCTCCTTGAGGGGCTCATTCCCTAAAGCACCAATTACATGAGTTACTTTAAAAAGGAGACACAGAGAGTGTTAGAGACATAGGACTATGGTGCATATTCTACCTCCCTGCATCTAGTCCTCTAGATTCATTTCTGAAGTTTTATTAATAAAACACTATTAATATTTCGTATTAATATTATAAATATTAATACTAGGTATGGAAGAGGTACTAGAAATTTCATCTGCTTTTCCTGTCATTTGTCTTTTGTTTATTGTATTTATTGATTACTGTATATACCCATTTAGTGACATTTTATAAGAACAAATAGATAATGCAAAAATAAATTTTAAAACTTACTTGATACATTTGAGTTTTTGTTTGACACAGTGCCTGAGTCCTAGCACATAATATCAGCTATTAAATTTATTTCTTTCATAAAAAAACTCCATTTATTTTACTAGCTCTTCTTTCATACTAATGATTGATTAGTTTTTCCTCCGCTGGTCTCTGTTATAAAATAGAGTAAGAAAGAGAATGTTTTCCACTCCCACTTCCACTCTTTCCTTTGTTCTCCTCTAAGCAATTTCTCCCAAACTACCCACAATGATAATAATAGTAATGACGGTGATGATGATGAAAAACTGCTTGCTTTATTTACCATGATTTCTTCTCTTCTTGGCCCAGTGTGAAAAATAACGTCATTTCAACCTAGTTTTTTGTCTTCAGGAAAAGTGATGTTTTCGGACATGTGAGAAAACACAGGGATTTTGATTGGAATTAGAATTCAGGCAAGATCTAGAATTTACCCATATTTGCTTAATTGAAGAAAGGGACACAGTGTTTTGATAGGCAGAAATTAAAGTGGGGCCCAGCTAATAGAAGAACACTTTTTCTTCTGAAAAGCTTTTCTATTTAACCAGTAATAAGTGAACTAATCAGTAAAAAAAGGTAGTTTTGAGGGGGATGTCTCTGGTGTGCTGAGCTAAGGAATGAATCCGTCAGTCAGCACATCCTTCTGGGGTGTCTGTTGCGCATAGAGCTGCGTGTCCTGTGTGGGCTGATGAGGGGACCTCGACAGCCAACAGCATTCACCAGAATGTTCATAAACCGCGTGCCAGGTCCCGCGCTAGGTGCTCCGTTGCTCCGTCAATCTTCTGAGTTTCAGAGCAACAGAAACAAATGCCTGTGAAGACCATTCCTTCAGTACTGTTCCTAGACTCTCAATTCAGCACGGCCAAGGCTGAACGGACCTTCTCTCTGTTAGGTGGCATCTTTTCACAGCCAGGCCCGGCTCACGTTTGTTGCCGTTCATCTCTGTCCACACAATCACACATCCTGGAGTTTGGCTGACTTCCCCTCTAACGAGCAGCAGAAGCCGTCCCCTCCCCAGCCCGCTGCTGTTGCCCTCGACCAGGCTTTTGTGTTTTCTCAGCTCTGCTCTGGCGGTGGCTCCACGGCTTGTGTATTTCTGCAAGTTCTCATTCTCTTGTCAGTGTGGTCCCTGCTAGAGTGATCAACCATCCTGCTTTGACCGGGACTGAGACGTCTCCTGGGCTGTAGGACTTTCCGTTTTAACATAGGACAGTCCCAGGCAAATGAGGACAGTTGATCACCCTACCTGTAACTATATTTCAAGTCAAAGTCTGAGGCAGGTGGATCTGATTGACTGAACATAGATCATAGGTCAGTGTATATTATTAGCAAAGGAGGCTGACAAGGGTCTGGCATTTTTCAGCTTTTCTAGTGGAAGGTGGGCTTGGATTTGTATGATCTAAGAGTCTACAACTGCAGAAGAGAATTCAAGGTCTGGGTGACAAAAGTGAATAACAAACATATCCATCTACTGTTCGTCTCTATCCCATCTTCTTCATTCTAACGTCCTGTGAGTTCTCGCAGAAAGTAAAGCTCTCTTTCCACCAAGTCTCTTCTTTTACATTTGGAAACACACTCTTGCTCCCCACAAAAGATGAGGTTCAGGTTTCTTGGTGTGGCCTCTGGCCCTTCCTGATCCGACCCTAGGCCTCCACCCACTAGCTATACCTCCCACGTCTCCCCTCCCAGCTTCAGGGACATCCTTGCAGTTCACAAATCATGCCATGTGTTTTCACTCCTCCTGGGTGTGGAATAAGCTCTTCCCTTTGCCAGGATGTCCCTCTGTTCCCAGGGCAGTGACACCTTTTCAATCACTCCATTCCACAGCCACCCAGGCAGGTTTCATTTTTTTTTCTTCCTCTGCATGTTGACAACATTCTCTGTGCTATATTGCTATGTTTAACTTACATGTCTCTCTTTCCCTTTAAATTGGAAGTGCTTCAAGTCCTGGACAAAGAGAAGTATGTTTTCTATGAGAGAAGGAAAGTGTGACGGCAAGTACACTTGAAAAAATTTTCTTCACCTAAATCTGGATGAATTCCTTAAATAGATGTGATAAGATCTTCGTTGTTCCATAAATATTAATTTCCTCACTATTCCTGAACTAATAGAACCGCCCAAGTTTAATGAGCACATACATACTGTCTACCTGTTTTTTGCTCTTCATGCTGGTTGGACTGTGAACGTGATGGCAGGATTGGAGTAGCCTTCTTTGACTTTGAGATAGAAGCTGATGTTGAGAATGACAGGCTAAGAAGAGAAAAGGAGCATGGATTCCCAGTACCTATAGCCAATAGGCCACTCCTGAATTGTTTGTGCTTGGACTATTATGAGAGAAAAACAGTTATCTTGTTGAAATCACTGTTACTTTGAATTTTTTTTTTTTTTTGCACAGTCAAACCTGTAACAATATGAGAAAGAAAAGGTGTCACAGGTGAAAAAGCTCTTTTATTTCTGACTTAGATCAAAGTCTGATGGGAGGATGGGTGTGAGAGAACTGAGCAGACACACGAAAGCGTAACCCTTCTGTTGTCTGTGTGGAAGTGTGGGCCACTTTTTAACAAAAAGTGGTCTCTGGGTCAGCATTTTCCAGTATAACTTCTTCAAATCAAAGGTATCAGTCACATGACAGGATAGACAGAAGGAATGAAGAGAGAAGAGACTTGCTCTTGTTCTTCTTTCTCTGCTAACTGTTTAGGTGTGACTATGGATAATCAGTGATCATTAACATGCCAGGAAGACCTATTACTAAGACCCACATCAGGCCCCTTGCAGAAATGCCACAGAGCAAGACATGGTCTCTGACTTCAATGAGATAAACAGATGAGATATACAAACAGAAGACGAAAGTGGATAAGTGGGTGGCTAGACAAATGATAGAGTACTGCTTACCCAAAGTTACTTTTTAAAATCAAATAATGTAATATTTAGAAGAGGGAGAGACAATATGGCATGGTGACAAAAGTAAAGCTTTGGGGTGACAATTGGGGATTATCACCCAGTCACGTGTCGGCTCTCTGACCATGAGTAAATTATTTTATTTATTTGAGCTTGCTCTCCACTTAGAGTGAATGAAAAATACCCACTCCCTGTGATTGTTATGAGCGTGAGAAAACAACATACAGGTTTGTACTGAAATGGTTGTTTTTTATATTTATATCTTAATCCACAGTGAAGTGGATTAGTGCTTAGAGTGAGTTGACCTCTACTTTTATTTTTCCCACGTGGGTACCCTATTATCTTTGCACCATTTATTAAGACAAAAAGTCCTTTGGTCTCCAGCACCATATCTGTCACATATAAAGTGTCCTGAGTCTGCTTCTAGCCTTTCTTTTCTCTTCCATTGGTCTGTTGGTTTATCCTTGAACCAATTGCTTTTTAAATGTGCTTTATACAATATCTTTACAACTGGTATGGCACTTCTGCTGTCTCATTCTTCCTCATAATTGTCTTGGCTATTTATACTCTTCACCTACATTTCAGAATCAAGATCCATAGGAGACACTGTCAAGATTTTGATCAGGATTACATTAATTGTAAAAATGACTTTAGAGAGTATTGAAACTTTAAGGACCTAAAAGATAGGTAAGATTTGATAGGCAGAGGGTAATGAGGGGTAAGGAGGGAGTCAGAGCAGAAGGAATGGCAGGAGGCAGGAAAGCCCAGGGTGTATTTTTGGTCCGTGGCATGGTCTCCCTTGACTGGTGAGTGATGGATACTAGAAGGGAAGTTCACAGAAGCCCGAGGGACCTTAGCTGTCAAATGTAATGTGAATGCACAGAGAGAAGCCTGTGCCAACCCCAGAGCCCAGAGAGTCCTGTGACAGCTACCTGATGAAAATCAACTTCCCTTCCAACTTTGTGAAGTGACAATGCCATGAAGGTTTGTGTGAAAAAAAGTTAGAGAGACAGAGGGAGTTTAGGTAGATGTTAATCAGGTACTAAGCCATGAGAGTGTTGCTCTCAAATGGGTGTCCTTTTATGCAACATTATTTTACCTATGGCTACTAAATCCATCTGTAAACACTCTGTGGGTTTATGAGCTCAGAAATATACATTGTCTTATGATTTACCCACATGTACAATTACCTTGACCAAGCTCAGCCAGAGGCATTTAGTAACATCCCCAAATGGAATCTATTCACCCTGTTTGAACCTGCTGGGGTATACCAGTTGACTGCACATTCAGTTTTCCTGTTGCTTTACTGCTGTGATTTTCAGAGCCCAGAAAGCCACTCAGTATTGCTATTGTCATGCAGTTCCCATGCTGGTTGAATCCCAAGCAAGGCTATTTTAAAGGTCAAATGGGTGTTAGAATGTACAACCCAGTGTTTGCCGAAGTACAACATTTGTGAGCTAGGTGGAGTTAGGGTTGGTCATCCATGCAACCTGGTCCTCTTGTGCAGTAGGTAAGGAAGGAGGTTCAGAGAGGTAAACTGACTGCCTATCAGTGAAACAGAATATTTGGGGCAGAACTGGGACTGGAACTAAAATCTCCTCACTTCTGGTTTACTGCCTCATCCATGACATTTGCCTTCTTAAAAATTCTTTGTCATCCTACTGATTATTCTCCTTGTTCTCTTTCAAATAGACTGCTTGTTCTTTGTTTTCTAGTTCACTTTCAAAGCTCTGATGGGTTTAATGTGTTCCTTGGGTTGGAGCTGTAATTATATAACTCATCTTGCCCTCTATGCACAGCTTGAGAGTAAAAACAGGGTCACAATGCAACAGCATTGCTCTAGCTCCTCAAGACCCACTCAGATGTCTCTCAGATTGTTCTTGGAGCCCACTGGGAATGGTCTGCAGTGGGCTTCTCAGATGAAACCCTTCACTACACCACGACTCCTGCCATGTTCCTCCTCTCTGTGTTGTGATGATACCACAAGTGATGACCAGGCCACCAAGGCTGATGCCTGGCTCAAACACAATGGTTGCTGTGAAGGTGCTACCAGAGCTGATGTTGCTTCTGCCTGGGCCAAAGGCAATGGTACTACCTGATGTCAACGTGGTCCACCGGTGCCAGCCTATCTCCCTTCTCCCATACCCACTCAAGATCTCAGCATGAATTTCTGAGTGGGGATGGGGGAAACCTGAGTGTCACAGATAATGCTCTATGTAGAATTGTGCTTCCACTTGACCTTGGATCATTTTCATCAACCTGAACTTGTGTGCTGAGATTTCTATTAAGAACTTTTCTAGGTAGACTCTTGAGGGACCTATCCAACCAACCTTCCAAACTTGACAGAATCCAAGTGTGGACCCAACTTAGACTCAGGATGGGACCCCCTGATATATTTAACAATGAAGAGAGTCCACAATAGTAGAGAATCTACAGAATATAGTCTTGACAATAGCGGAAGAGTTGAGAGCATAAACTCTGAAGTTAGACTACCCATTGTCTCCCCTACTTATAGCTGTGTGACCTTTGGTAATTTATTAATCTTCTTTGAGTCTCACTGTACCTATTGAGGATACTTGTGGTCAAGTGAGATAACTCATAGAAGGCAGTTGGTACAATGTTTGGGATCAACTCAGACTTCCATAATTGTTGAAGGAATAAGTTGGACATCAGGGGTCGAAAGTATTGAAAAACAAACTTTTCAGGATGTATTTAAATCTCAGAGACTCATGGAGCATGAAACATGGAATACAGAAATTTGCTTAGCAGCTTTATTCTCATGCACCAAATTACTCGTTTTTTCAATAAACATGTGTTCTGGATCTATTTTCTGTTAAGCACTGAGATTAAGATATATGTAGAAACTTACAGCCTAATGAGAGATAAAGACGATTCAATGTGATAAGTTGCATAATAGGGGAGAAAAGATGCTGCCAGATTTCATTGAATCTATGGTGCCATAATTTGAAAGCTCTATCCTTTTCATAAACCTCTAAGAAAAAAGAAGTTGGCAATTTTTAATTTTTATTGATTTAAGACATCAGTTCTAATGGATTGATAATTTTCACTAATTGTAAGACAACAAAACAGTGTGGAGATTTCTTAAAAAACTGGAAATAGAACTGCCATATGACCCAGCAATCCCACTTCTGGGCATACACACTGAGGAAACCAGATCTGAAAGAGACACGTGCACCCCAATGTTCATCGCAGCACTGTTTATAATAGCCAGGACATGGAAGCAACCTAGATGCCCATCAGCAGATGAATGGATAAGGAAGCTGTGGTACATATACACCATGGAATATTACTCAGCCATTAAAAAGAATTCATTTGAACCAGTCCTAATGAGATGGATGAAGCTGGAGCCCATTATACAGAGTGAAGTAAGCCAGAAAGATAAAGAACATTACAGCATACTAACACATATATATGGAATTTAGAAAGGTGATAACGATAACCCTATATGCAAAACAGAAAAAGAGACACAGAAATACAGAACAGACTTTTGGACTCTGTGGGAGAAGGTGAGGGTGGGATATTTCAAAAGAACAGCATGTATACTATCTATGGTGAAACAGATCACCAGCCCAGGTGGGATGCATGAGACAAGTGCTCCGGCCTGGTGCACTGGGAAGACCCAGAGGAATCGGGTGGAGAGGGAGGTGGGAGGGGGGATCGGGATTGGAAATACATGTAAATCCATGGCTGATTCAAAGAATAAAAAAAAAAAATAAAAAAAATAAAAAAATAAAATGCAAAAAAAAAAAAAAGGTATCTTAGAAAAATAAATGAAATAGATGATTAAGAAAGAAGAGCTTAAGTCCTTATCAGAGAGCTACTGTGGACCATGAAAAAAGACAACAGATTAAGGTTAGGTTTGAAGAATAATAACCAACAAGGACTTACTATATAGCACAGGGAACTCTGCTCAATGTTATGTGGCAGCTTAGATGGGAGGGGAGTTTGGGGGAGAATGGTACATGGATATATATGCTGAGTCCCTTGGCTGTTCACCCGAGGCTATCACAACATTGTTAACTGATTATACCCCAATACAAAATAAAAAGTTCAAAATTTAAAAAAATAATACACAGCTAATCACCATAGTGGACATTTGCCATTCATTTCGCTGCCCAGCATCTAAAGCTCCATCCTATTTAGGGAGAGGCCACCTTTGTGAGTGTTGGCCTTACTTCCCACCATAAAAGCTAAAGGTAACCACATATTTCTTTTTCCTACTACCTGGGGGCTGGTGTATGGTCACATGACTTTCAAGCCTGAGTCATGTGACCATACACCAGCCCCCAGGTAGTAGGAAAAAGAAATATGTGACCATCAAGCTAGTGACAAAGAGGAGAAAAGGCAGTTTAGGATTTATTCATAATGAAGGCAGCCAGCAACAGAGTTAGTGATGTCCATGGCGGTGATACAGGTGATCTGAAAGGGTGATATTGTCCTGGAGTGGGAGGACAAAGGTGCCATTGATGGCATTCTAACCAGACCACCCCTGTGTCGTGAATTAGTAGAAATCCCTGCTCTCTGAATTTTACCATGTTGGGTACTGGATATTTTTGTTTTCTTATAAATCTTTTGAGCTTCCATTCTTGGAATGTAATTCATAATTTGGAAAACAGTTTGGTCTTTGGGGGGTTTGCTTTTTAAGATTTGTTAGGCTTAATCAGAGCAGTAGTGAGTGTAAAGCTGGTTATTACCTACCATTGAGGTAAACTCTCCTCAGCTCTTCATGAGTGACGACACTTCTAGTCTGACTGGTGGAAATAGGCACCCTACTCTTCCCAGTGGGCTGCCCCAGTGGCTCAGCAGTAAAGAATCCACCTGCCAGTGCAGATGTGGGTTCAGTTCCTGGGTGGAAAAGATCCCCTGGAGAAAGAAATGGCAACCCACTCTAGCATTCTTGCCTGGGAAATCCCATGAGCAGAAGAGTTTGGTGGGCTACAGTCCATGGGGTTGCAAAAGAGTCAGATATGACTTGGCGACTAAACAACATATGACAACTATTTCCAGTGGCTTTTCCCCCAGCCTTGGGTGGGTTTTCTCCTTACGTGTGTGCACCGATCTGTACCCGGCTGAGTTCTTGTGGGGGCTCCTCTGAAGATCCTCAGAGTTTTCCTGTGTCTTTCTCCTCTCCAGATTCTGACCTGCAAACCCTAGTCACTTTGGGCTTCCTGGACAGCAGCTCCATTTCTTCAATCCAGGGAGCTTACTGGGCTCTGCCTGGGACAATGCACAGGGGCATCTAATTTATGTTCTGTCTCTTAGAGATAGTTTCCTTTCATTTCCTAATGTCCAGTGTTTTGAAAGCTTTTATTCCATATATTCCATTCAGTTTTCAGATAGGAAATTCTTTATATTCTTGCTCATCCATCTTAGCCAAAAGTAGAAATTTCCAGTAATTTTATTTTAGCCTGAAACATGTAAGTGTGGATTCTTTCCCTGATTTCTTGATACAGTGCCATGACTCTTTCATTGAGTTTGATTCTACATATTGGGGTTTCTTTTTGCAAATTAAATTTATCTTGCATCACCTACATTTTCTAGTTTCTTTGAAGAAGAAGTGAGAAGTGAAAAATACTTAAAAATCAGTCTGAGTATATTAATCTTCTAGAGTTAAGGATTATTCTTATTCCAATGCTCTTATTTCACCCACACCAAGTTCAACAACAATCTTCTTTTCAACTCATTCTTTTTATAGCATTCAACTTAGAAGTCATAGAAACAATTCACTTTTTAAATAATTTTAAAACATCTTTTGTTGATTTTCATATTTAATTACATTATGTAGTTGCAATAGTAAGGACATAGACTGGGAAATAATAGTAACCAAATCTTGATAAACATATAATGAGCTGATGTGAGCAGACGTGTTTATGCATGCCCGAGAATGACATAGTAGATCTGAACATTTAAGGTGTTGTTTATCAGTCTGTTCCACTTGGAAAGTGAAACTTGGAGAGTGCTGGTTAAACATGCCAGGTGGATAAGTGAAGGTCCGTTAAGGGAATCCCTATGCTGATCTTTGCAATCTGCCTGGATGATTTAGGTAGATAAGCAAGGTGAATGAGTAGTTGGCATCTTAATGAGGCAAAAGAGTCTTCGAGGGCTGAATAAGAAAAAGTATATGTGTGTGTAAATAATAGTAATTATCCCTTTGACCTTGTTCCCGTTGATTCCAATCTGAATTTCCACATTTTCTCTTCTGATCTGTAAATTGTTGTACAATCTTCAGCTTTCCTTTGAGCTATCTTAAACCATGGATAGTAACACTTTCCAGCTGAAGTCTCAGAACCGTGCTCTGAGATGGGTATTTTCCTGATGAGGAAACTGAGCAGAGATTACAAGTCTTTCCATGGACACAAAACTAGCAGGCAGGAGAGCTAGGATTCTAACCTGGGCTTCTGGCTTCCATTTTCAGAACCTTTTCATCCCCTTCTAGTGGCCAAAGTAATTCACAGAGAGGATTCAAGAGTGGAAAAATGGACTTTGCTTCTTAATGGAATGAGCTATGAAGTCACATTGCAGAACCAGGGATACAAGAAGGGGTGGAGAATTGAGACCATTTTTGCAACTATTAGCACAATTTCATGTGCCCAACACACAGTGAGGCCAAACAAACAGAAATGCCCAAGTTTGGAGCAGAGAAAGTTTTATTGCGGGGCCATGCAAGAAGACGGGTGGCTCATGCCCTCAAAAGCCCTGAGCTCGCCAAAGGATTTTGGGAAAGTACTTTTAAGTCGGGTGAGGGGGTGTGGTCTCAGGGTATGTGATCAGCTCATGCACAAATCTCTGACAGGCTGATGGTGAGGGAATAGGGTGGTGTCACAGGGGTTAACATTATCAGTCCTTAGGCTCAAGGATGCTCGGGCCTATATGCTTAATATCATGAAGCAGTTAACATCTTCCTTTTGGTGATGGTGGTGGTAGGGAAGGGTGTGAGGTTTTCACAGTGGTAAAACTCAGGAAATGTGCAAACACTGTTAGCGTGGTGCTTCAGAGAGGAGCTAAAGCAGAGGATATGGGGGAAGGCCTGTCCGAGGAAGGCCCCACAGAGTCCTGCTCGGTTACAGGTTGAGCCCATAGCAGGCAGGGCCTTAAGGACAGTTTATGGCATTTTATTTGTGGTCTGTGTGTATTGCTCACAGATTTTTAAGGTGGACTTTGCCTTTGCAAAGATCATTCTGGCTTTGGGAACAAAGCATAGACATGGAGGAGCAGGGAGGAGGCCATTGTCAAAGTTCAGGTGGGAGATGAAGAAGAGGTTGATGATGATGGTGAAGATGATGGCGGTGATGGTTCGGGCTGCCCTTGCGGGAGTGAATTGGGCAATTGAGATAGAAAGTAGTTGACAGAATTTGGGGGTGGACTGACGATGAGTTGAATGTTGACTTTCTAGACTATCAACTACTTGAGGGCAGGGCCAGGTCTCTGAAATCCCACCGAGAATATCGTGAATGTTCATCTGGAAAATGAATGAATTTCTGTATTTCACACTGCAGGTTTCTTCTCAGTTCAGTTCAGTTCAGTTCAGTCGCTCAGTCGTGTCCAACTCTTTGTGACCCCATGAATCGCAGGACGCCAGGCCTCCCTGTCCATCACCAACTCCCGGAGTTTACTCAAACCCATGTCCATTGAGTCGGTGATGCCATCCAGCCATCTCATCCTCTGTCGTCCCCTTCTCCTCCTGCCCCCAATCCCTCCCAGAATCAGGGTCTTTTTCCAATGAGTCGACTCTTCACATGAGGTAGCCAAAGTACTGGGGGACTCTCAAGAGTCTTCTCCAACACTGTAGTTCAAAAGCATCAACTTTTCAGCTCTCAGCTTTCTTTTTCTCCTCAGTCACTTGTAAATCCTTGGGGTTTGGTTTGCAGCTTCCATGTTTAAAAAAATTTTTTTATATTACATTTTTATTTTTATTTATTAATTTTCTTGGCTGCAGAGCAGCATATGGGAACTTAGTTCCCCCACCAGGGATAGAACCCGAGCCCCCTGCATTGGCAGTGCAGAGTCTTAGCCACTGGTTTGCCAGGGAAGTCCCTTGGTGGTTTTGTTTTTTTTTAATCCTTTCCAGAATTAAGCACAGTGTGGAGGACTCTATCAATCTGATGCATGTGATAACTCTCCCAGCCGCACATTAGGGACGGCTGGCTCTAGCGCTGACCTCGTGTAAAACGAAAGAGATAGAGACTCAACAGGACATTCAGGCCTCCCAAGACGCCTTCTCCAGGGAGGCCTCCTGGGAGCCACCAGGCTCATCAGCTCCCAGGTAGAAAAACCCCATATGGGCAGAGATGGAGGCTGAAGGAAACGGTGCCTCTGGTTAGTTTATTTTTCTCTTGGGAAGAAATGTGCCCAGTAGTGACTGTGCAAAGTGGAGGTTCAGCTATTTGAAATAAAGTAAGGAAATGGAGGCCCCAGCTCAACTTTATGGGGAGTTTGGGGGACAGTCACTGCTTCACCACGTAGCGCTGGGCTGTGCTCACGCACTTCTACAGACCTGCTTAGTGAAGCTGAAGGGAGATTTTCCTTGCTTGGGGTCTGATCTGAGCCGCTGAGAGGTTTATTTCGACAAAGATCCGTCTAGTCAAAGCTATGGTTTTTCCAGCAGTCATGTATGGATGTGAGAGTTGGATTATAAAGAAATCTGAGTGCCGAAGAACTGATGCTTTTGAACTGTGGTGTTGGAGAAGACTCTTGAGAGTCCCTTGGACTGCAAGGAGATCCAACCAGTCCATCCTAAAGGAGATCAGTCCTGAGTGTTCATTGGAAGGACTGATGCTGAAGCTGAAACTCTAGTACTTTGGCCACCTGATGCGAAGAACTGACTCGTTGGAAAAGATCCTGATGCTGGGAAAGATTGAAGGTGGGAGGAGAAGGGGACGACAGAGGATGAGATGGTTGGATGGCATCACCGACTCAATGGACATGAGTTTGAGTAAACTCCAGGAGTTGGTGATGGACAGGGAAGCCTGGTGTGCTTCAGTTCATGGAGTGACAAAGAGTTGGACATGACTGAGAGACTGAACTGAACTGATTCTTCACATTTGCTGCTCTTGAGAGATTCAGGGGAGGATTTGGTTAATGGCCACACCCTCTCTGGAAGGAGGGGAAGCAGTCTTTGGTCCCCAGGGGAGAGTTCTGCCTGCCTTCCTGCCCTGCCCGGGGTGGGGAAGACATTCATTCTGTTAGCATCTGGGGCTAATTTACTGGAGTGAGTCTGGCCCACTCACTCGACCTCCTAGAGCCCATGGACTCTGCAAAGTTTGGAAAGGCAAGCCTGCATTTTAAAAATGCCTTGAGCTTCGTGTGAGTGTGTGTGTGTGTGTGTGTGTGTGTGTGTGTGTGTGTGTGTGAAATGCAGAATAATGCAATTTTTTTTTTCTTCCATAACTAGCAGAACAAATAATGCTGGCAATTTACGTAACAGAGCCTGAAAATGCCCCCTCCCCTCTGTGCAATGTATTCCATGCTTACAAGTTGCCTGCTGGGTTTTTAATGTGAAAGATAGTTTTGCCTTAAATAATTGGCTTAAATTAAAAAAAAGAAATATGAGAGCACTCTTCTGCAAACAATCTGAGTCACTTCTGGGCCTGGAACGTGGTTATTGCTGTGAATCAGGCCCAGATGATGACCTCTCAGGCCCTATTATAGTAACAGATCCACGTCTTCCCCACTTTTTTTCTCCTGAGAGGAGATGAGCTGAGAGCAGGTTGAGGAGGCTTAGGGTGAACTGGCTCCTCTTCCTGCTTTTTTGGTTTCAAAATACTGAAGGGACAATTTCTAGCCCGGCATGTGGGCCCTTAACCGCACGCCTCCTATTACCCTGATGAGATGCACGCAGCTTGGCCCTTGCACTTCCATTTAACCTTTAATTTAATAAGTTCTCCCTTCATGGAGCTACTAAGAGTTTTTTCCTAAGAAAAACAACCAATATCCATACCCTCTGGCCTTTTCCTATAACGGTGAATATACCTATTTAGAAAGCTTTTTTTAAAAAAAAATTATTTATTTTAATTGGAAGTTAATTATTTTACAATATTGAGATGGTTTTTGCCTTACATCAACATGAATCAGCCACAGGTCGACATGTGTCTGACAGCAAATGGTGTGTGAGAGATGGACTGGAGGAAGGGGCCGTGGCCAGGTCACGTGGGCAGACAGAGCCCTGACTCACAGCCCAAAGCCCCGGCCCAGGAAGGCCACCCCACCCCTTCCTTGTCCTCCACAAACAGCCTGGAAAGCGAGCCTGCTGTCGGACAGACTGGACTTGTAGGAAGACAGACTGCTCCATCTATAACAATCTGGGAAACTAAATTATGGCTTATGTAACCACCTACCCCAAATGGCCAGGACTTGACTGAAAACTTCCAGCTTTCCTAATTTTTGTCCCTGCTTCTAACTTGGGACCAAGCAGAGAAAGCCAAATAGGCAGCCCTGGGTTGGGTAGATCCCCTGGAGAAGGGAATGGCTACCCACTCCAGGATTCTGGCCTGGAGAATTCCATGGACAGAGGAGCCTGGCAGGCTGCAGTCCATGGAGTCGCAAAGAGTTGGACACGACTGGACGACTTTCACAACCCATCACACAGGACACCCCCCTGCCCCCACTGCCCCCCCCCCAGCTCCCCAAGATCAGCAGCCTCAGAGCAGGACGCAGGAATCTTCCTCCCCCGTTCTTCTCCAGGAAACCCCCCCATCCCTGCTGCCCTCTGCTTTGGCACCTCTGCCAAATGCAAGGGACCTGGCTGCCTTCTTTGCTCCAGCAAACTCGATAAACCTCCTCTGTTTCTCCTTCTTGAACAAGAACCTCCTCCTTCTTGTTCTCCTGGAATTGGTCTTGGTTTATTTCCTCATGTCTTAGCTCATGGGAGGGTGTGACATTAATTGGGCACACCCACAACTTTTTGGGGGGCTTCCCTGGTGGCTCAGATGGTAAAGAATCAGCCTGCAATGCAGGAGACCTGGGTTCCATCCCTAGGTCAGGAAGATCCCCTGGAGCAGGAAATGGCAACAGTAGTGACTTTTCTGGAGTTGCTTCTGCCCATCTCTCTCCTGTCCCCAGATGAAAAGAAACAGATAGAGGGCAGATAACATACATGCTCTGCCACATCAAAATGACCTACTTCAGGGACAGAGGAGTGTGAGAGCCATTCTTTCTCATCCATTGCAAGTCCAGGAGAGCATCCTTTTTAGCCAAACCTGGGAGTTCCTTTTAGACAACCCTTGAGACTTGACTGATGTATCAGGCTCACTTTTATCCTTAAGAGGCTGAGAATGGGCAAGAGGGACTCTCTCAGCTGTGAACATTTGTTCCATTATTTTTCCTTTTATTTAGTCATTCAATACACATTTATCATCTGCTAATAAAGGGTTGAATTTATTTATTTTTTTAACCTCAGATAAATGGTTTATTTAATAAGTAATAAATAAGGAGGAACTTTGTCCAGATTAAAAAAACCTCTTTTTGGTCTGAACACATGAAGTGTACAGCAACTATTGATAAATAAGAATAAGGAACTTGACATAGTAATAGATCATGTGAAAAGACCTATGAGTTTTGGCTGATTATAAATGAGGGTTGAATTTATTTGTCTTTTATTTTCAGAGACGTTTTTGACCACATGCTTTTGATTCAGGAAACACTGAAGTTCCCCTGCGGGGCTCCTAGGAGATAGCTGTACAAAGTTCAGCCACAGGGACTGGATTCATCCTTCAGTATCTCACCAAGAGGTTTTATTTTTCACCCCAGCTTTTCACACTTTTCATCAGTTTTCTGATGCTAAGCTTTTATGCTCTTGTTTCTAAGCTTGTTTGTTTGTTTTTTAGTTACTGGTGTGATTCAGAAGTACTCTTGGAATATGCTCATTGTTTAGTGCTCAGACATCAAGTCTAAGCCGTTACTATGCATTTACTTATTTATTTGGCAAGTATTTATTAAGGGCCTGCAAAGTCAGGGTTTTGGGCTTCCCAGGTGGTTTAGTGTTAATGAATCCTCCTGCCAGTGCAGGAGACCTGGGTTCGATCCTTGGGTTGGGAAGATCCCCTGGAGAAGGACGTGGCAACCCACTCCAGTATTCTTGCCTAGAAAATCCCATGAACAGAGGAGCCTGGCGGGCTACAGTCCATGGGGACGCAAAGAGTTGGGCACGACTGACTGAGCACACACACAGGGGGGTTTAGCTGGCAGCCAAAGACGCTTAAGCCGAGGGCCCCTCGCTGTCTCTCTCCTTCCGAGTCCCTGGGAGGGGCCCTGCCAACTATTCGACATGCTCACCTGATTTTGTAAAACTTGCAAAAGTCACGTATTTTGGCCAGTATTGGTTAAGATGTCTGTTGTTTTCTATGCAACCTCGCCTCTTGTCAAACCACTTCCTCTCGTGTTGCCTGAGGTTAGCAGAACTTTGGCGAAATTGGAGACCTGCCTAGGAGGAAGCTGAGCTGGAGATTTACTTGGTTTGAGTGTGATGGGATATGTTTGTGTGCACGGCAAAGTTCTTGCTGCCAAAGATTCCTGATGAGTCTAGTGGCAAAGCTGGAGCTTCAGGTCTACTGCTAATGGATATTAACACCATACGCAGTGACTTCTACTCTCTTTGCTGGCCGGTTAACTGGCCTTGGATTCTTTCACTTAGATAACCCCCTTCCCTGACACCTGCTGGCATGTGATGCTAATCCTACCTCCCTTGCTAGTTCCCGCACATGTCCCTCGGCTCATCACCCACTGTTAGCTTTCTTACACACCACCCTCCATGTAAACAGGACTCCCCGCCCTTAACACATGCTTGACCCTAAGATGGCCTTGCTCATCCCTATCCACACAGGTTCTTACTCACTTCTTGCTCATTTGGCATGAAATAGTCATACACAGGGGCTTCCCAGGTGGTTTAGCAGGGAAGAATCTGCCTGCAATGCAGGTGATGCAGGTTTGATTCCTGGGTTGGGAAGATCCCCTGGAGGAAGGCATGGCAATCCACTCCAGTATTCCTGCCTGGGAAATCCCATGAACAGAGGAGCCTGAGTGGGCTGCATCCATGGGTTGCACACAGTCAGACACAGCTGAAGCGACTGAACACGCATGTGCGTTGACACATAGAGAGATGACATAAAACCCATGCCTACTCACTCACGTTTATCCATGAGACAGCAAGAGACATCGCCACCCATTAGGTTTCAAACCCCAAGGGTGTGCAGATTCAGGCTTTACTTGGAAACACAAATTCAAGATGAACTTATTAAGGGCGTCAAGGCCACCTCCACAGAGCAGTGAGCCCCAAGCGTGGGGCCTCCGTATGTGTGGCTCTCCACGCAGTGGCACCGGTCACTCCCCTGTGAAGGCGGTCCTGGAAGGAAGAGCAGGCAACAGGCTATTGCAGCAATCTGGGTGAGAAAAGGGTAACAGCAGGGAATTTGGGTGAGAGAAGGGTGATAGCAGGGAAGGTGGGAGAAGCGGAGAGTCTGGGATGTACTTTGAAGGTAGAATCAATAGGCTTTCCTGTTGGATGGATGAGGGGAATGAGAAAAAGGGTGAAATCTAGCCTGCCTCCCACACTTCCGTCTTGAGCATCTGCGTGGAAGAAACATCTGCATGGCACCTCTGACTTCAGGGGGAAAGACCATTCATTTGGTGTTGGCCTTCTGGGGTTTGAGATCTTTCGGATATCCGAGTAGACAGTTGCAACTAGGAGGCTGGCATTCCAGGGAGAGGTGGGTGTCAGAGATAGAAATTCTAAGTCACTTGTAGAAAGATATTTAAAGCCGTGAGACTGGCTAAGATCACCGGGACATAAGTGTAGCTGAAAAAGAGAAATCTGAGCCCCAGTCCCCTTTAGAGTTGAGATGTTTTAGAAAACAATCCAAATGTAGTGGAATTAAATACACTTTATTGAATTGGTGTTCCAAGTTAACGCATGCCGTAGCCACCCATTCCTCTAGAATGGACTGCTTACTGGAAGTTAGGTGAAGGAGGGCTTTCATTTAGAAGCGGCTGTCCCATCACATCTGTGGTCATCCTGTATCCCTGGGAGAGATCTGCTCTTTGTGGAGATAACGCCAGAGCTTAGAAACCAGAGCTCAAGTTCGCCCAGCCTGCTTTGCGGCAGGGACATATGTGTGACCAGAAGCTTCCAGGCAGCCACACCGGCTTGAGGCTTTGGGTGGGGGTGACGTCAGGACCCAGGCTCTGTGCAGAGGGTTTGTGTTCCACACCTCCTCCCTCTCAAGAGGAAGCAGTCGGGTACAGGCGGTGGTTTCTGGTGTCTGTGAGACTGAGCTCGTGGTTGCCCAGGGTGTGGTTTGAGGGCATGGTAGCGGCAGCGTCAACCACGGTGGTCCCTCACCAGGCCGGTTGTTGGCATGGTTTTGGAAGTTTCCAGGGTGCCTAACCTTTAGCCTAGTTTGCCAGCCCTTCCAACCCCACTGTGAACACTCAATTTTTCTTTCATAAGCTCTTTTATTACAGGATTACTGTTGCTGCTTACAATGGAAAACAACGACTAAGCTAATGTCCCTAAACGAGAATACTAATCATATAAATGATTTGATATTTGTAAAGCACACAGCGCCTGGCAGATAAGCTCTATATGAGTATTTTTCCTTTTAATGAATAATTCTCACTTTGGATCTCAAACTCCATCCTAAGACTCTCAGATCACACTCACATGATACAAGCATCTCTGTCTCAAAGGGGATGTTCTGATTTGACATGAGACAGTGTTTGCAACACCAGAAAAGTACTTCTGTCCTATAGGAGATGTAAACCAAAATAGAATCCGAGCCCAAGGCTACAATATTAAAGAGTTCAAATGGGAAGATCTGCTATTAATAAGTAATTGAATTTTAAGAACTGCTTACTTGGTCCGTACCACCCTGTCTTAAGAGCTGATTGTTCTGTCATTTGAAAATAATAAAGTGTCAAACTCAGCACCAATCACATGAAGTCGAAGACACAAATCAGAGAAGTCTGTGGGCAGCTCTGAGGGAAAAGACAGTAATGAGCTCCTGTAGAATAAATCATTTTCAGCCCGTATCCTTGTGTAGACAAGAGGCTCCCAGGGATGCTGAGTTGAAGAGGCGATGGCAACAGAGAAAGCTCTGCAGACCAGGTTTGTGTCCCGCCTCTGGCAATTACTGTGTTGATGTGGTGAGGACACTTAACTTTTGGAGATGATTAGAGTGGATGACATATGTACGCTTCTTGTGTGATAATGGGCATCTGAGGTGGCGCTAGTGGTAAAGAACCCGCCTGCCAGTGATGGAGATACAAGAGATGTGAGTTTGATCCCTGGGTTGGGAAGATTCCCCTGAAGGAGGAAATGGCAACCCACTCCAGTATTCTTGCCTGGTGAATTCCGCGGACAGAGGAACCTGGTAGGCTACAGTCTAGGGAGTCACAAAAACTGAAGCAACTTAGCATGCATGCTCTGCATAGAGCAGTTGCTTAGTACATGTTTGTTCCTTTTTTCTCACTCTCCTCCCATCAGTTGTAAAACCAGGATGTTCTTCATACTGTGTGCATTTCAGGACTGACACATTGTCATTAGGGTTTAACACAACAATGTATGTTTAAGGAATTTTGTAAACTAGAAGGTTTTGTTTTTGAATGTGACACACTTCTGATTTGCTTGCTACATTTTGAGTTCAAAGAATGTGGCAAGTGTTTGGAATTGGCCAGGATGTTTGATAGGTTGTGAAAAAAATTCCTACCAACTGTTTTGATGAGGAGAGAAGTTACATGAAGTGATGTTGAATGGGAGTGCTTTGTGGTTGTTAAATGCTATTGAGTTCATTAAAAGCATATATAGAAGGATGGTGAAATAGAAAAATGTGTGTAGCCTCTCAAAAGGTATTGCAAACTGAATGAGAAAATTACTGCTACATTAAATTTCAGAAACGTCATATTCAATTGCTCCTGAATATTGGTAAATATGAATTCTCCAAGGATACGTCACGAGTAGCTCTTCTTCAGCTTTTGTTGGACCCTGGAATATAATCAAAGCCTCTGTAAAGACGGCTTTTGGCTGTAACATTTCTCTGAAAGCCTCTGGGAAATGGTCAATAAAGGGACATAGTTCTTTATGGATGAAGACCCTGACTTACCAACAAATGCTGGGTGTGAGAATGGCTGGTGGAAAGAAAGGAATGAAAAGGGAAAAGGAATGAGACTTGATTGCAAAGTCCAGTGGTAAATGGGGCTTCAGGAAAGGTTTGATCCAGGGTCTTGATGATGCCAGGAAGAGGTCTTTATCTCTTTACTCTTCCTTCCTGCTGTTCATCCTAAGCGGAATCCCCATCATGTTTGTTGGCTTCATGGAACATGAAGGAGGCCAATGTGGCTACAACTCTGTAAATCATAGTGAGTCATGCAGGAGAATTAAATAGAAGATGGGCAGGAGACAGGACATACGTAGTCTTGAACACCAGGCAGAAAGCTTGAATGTTATATTAAGAGCAGTGGTAAAGATTTTTAAACAAGGGAGTTACATGGTGTGATGCACAGTTTTAAAACACTGATTGTTCATACAGAATGATTTGGTGAAGGGCTAGAGGGGAGACAGAGCACCAAGTAAGTTAAATGGTTGTATTTGTCCCTCAGATAGAGGTAAAGATTGGGTGTGAGGGATGAGAGAAAGGAAGGAATCATGAGCGAGATGCTTTGTCTGTGGCACTTCTTTATACCCCAGGTTTAGAGTATCTTTCCTGGTATTTATTTTGCCAGGGACCCCAGGGGTATTACCCATCTATGACCAGCTTTTAACGTTAATTTTTTTGACTTTGGTTATTACAGAGCTCTCAACCCAATATTACAGAACATGAGAAGGGGGGAAAAAAAAAGAGTGGCTAAACAAATGGGACCTAATTAAACTTAAAAGGTCTTGTACAGCACAGGGAACCATAAACAAGATGCAGACAACCCTCAGAATGGGAGAAAATAATTGCAAATGATGCTACTGGCAGGGGATTAATTTCCAAAATATACAAACAGCTCCTCCAGCTTAATATCCCCCCCCAAATCAAACAACCCAATCAAAAAAAATAGGCGGAAGATATAGATACACAATTCTCCAAAGACATACAGATGGGCTTCAGGTACATGAAAAGATGCTCAACATCACTGATGATTAGAGAAATGCAAATCAAAAGTACAATGAGGTATTACCTCAGGACGATCGGAATGGCCGTCGTTAAAAAGTCTACAAAGAGTAAGTGCTGGAGAGAGTGTGGAGAAAAGGGAACCCTCCTACACTATTGGTGAGAATGTAAACTGGATAGTGGATGCTGGCTCTCACCACCACTCCAATTCAGCATTGGAATGGAGGCCTCAGCCAGTGTAATAGACAGTGAAAGAAATAAATATATAAACATTGGAAAGATCAAGATGGATTATCGCTATTAGAAGAGTATGTGATTTTTCTCCCTAGAAAAGCCAAGAGAATCAAACCCAGTAAGTCTTAAGATGTATGAACTAGAGGTCTGTATTATCGTTGTTGGGCTTCCTTACTGGCTCAGATGGCAAGAAATCTGCCTGCAATGCAGGAGACCCGGGTTTGATCCCTGGGTTGGGAAGATCCCCTAGGGAAGGGAATGGCTACCCACTCCAGTTTTCTTGCCTGGAGAATTCCGTGGACAGAGGAGCCTGGAGTGCTACAGTCCATGGGGTGGCAAAGAGTAGGACACATTATCTTTGTTATCATTTAGTGACAACTCCAGTCTAAGGTCTGAACTAAAGATGTGATGTTATTATCTTACTTTAAGCATCATAACAAACTTGTCATTCCCATTTCACAGGTGAAGAAACATGCTCAGAGAGGAATTAACTTACTTAACAGTGAGTGGGAAATCTGGGGCTTGTTCAGGGAACTGAGTCCAAAGTTTCTGCCCTTTACACTGGGCTCAACTCACTCCAAACACAATTTCCATCCCTACAAACTTGATTGGAAAAGAAGATGCAGTCCATAATTATGAGATAAATCATAAATGCCCAAGGATAAACCACACAAGATACATCTGTACCCAAATGAAGAAAAACTGCTAAATGTTCTTGAAGGAAATGAAAGAAAACCTAAATATAGTCAAAATCATACCACTCCTGGGTAGAAATCACACTTATTACTGTGAAGATGTCGTTTTTCTTTAATTAACCTATAAATCCAATGCAATCCCAATTAATAGCTGAAAAGGGTTTATTTAACGCAAATTTGTTAAGCTGGTTCTAAAGTTCATTTGAAAGAAAAATCCAAAAGCCATTAAAAAAAGATTAACAGTTTTGACTACGTACAAATATTTCTGTATGTGTCAAAACACTGTGTGTTAGTCACTCAGTCCAACTCGGCAATCCCATGGACGGTAGCCTGCCAGGCTCCTCTATCCATGGGATTTTCCAGGCATGAATACTGGAGTGGGTGGCCATTCCCTTCACCAGGGGATCTTCCCAACCCAGGGGTTGAACTCAGGCCTCCCACATTGCAGGCAGATTCTTTACCATCTGAGCCACCAGGGAAGCCCAAAACTCTATACACAGAGTGAAAAAAAAGATGATAGTTTAGGGCAAGTTTTTTTGCCATACGTAAGACAAAGTGTTATACCCTTAATAAACTGAGTGCCTCCACACTGATATGGAAACAACCGACAACCTGACAGATTGGCTAAAGCTCTGAACCAGCAATTCACAGAAACGGAAATGTAAATGGTCAGTAAAATATGAAAAGATGCTCAAAGTCTCAAGTAGTCAGGTAAACAGAAATCAAATATGGAAATTTCAATTTCTGCTTATCAGGTTGGCAAACATTTCAAGATTATTAGCATCCAGTACGGGCAAGGGTGGTGGGAAATGGACACAATCTTCATTGCTGGTGGAAGATTAAATTGTTATTGAGGGAGGAAAGGACCAGGCCAAGCTGGCTCCATCTTGACAAAGAAGGAAACTCCATCTTGCCCTTTCAGTGAACTTTGGACTATGTGCCTGGTAACAATGGGGATAACATACCTACGGCCAAACTGGCCTCCTGGACTGATAAACACCAGATTCCATACCAAGATTTCCCATCGCCAAAAAGAATGGAATGATCCCCTATGTAGTCAATCACCTTTGTAATCATTATGGTACCCATTGGTGTAGGCTACAACTCAACCAGCTGACCCTTCTGATTATGAATCATGGCTGTAACCTGATTGCATCTGTCTTTAACACTTTCCAGGCTAGGTTTAAGGAATTTGGGGATGTGGGCTTGAGCAGTACACTTAAGGTATATAAGGTTTTCACAAAAGTTGGTTGGGGTCCTTGGCTAAGAGGAGACTCTGCCTTGGGCCCGTTGGTGTAATAAACTGCACCCCACTATCTGCATTGTCCTTCTGAGTGAGTTTGTTTCCCGGAACACATGGCTACAACGCTGTAATCTTTTCAGGTAATCTAGTGGTATCTATTTGGGCTTCCCTGGTGGCTCAGATAGTAAAGAATCTGGCTGCAATGCAAGGAGACCTGTGCTCGATCCCTGTGTTGGGAGGATCCCCTGGAGAAGGGCATGGCAACCCACTCTAGTATTCTTGCCTGGAGAAGCCCCATGGACAGAGGAGCCTGGTGGGCTACAGTCCATGGAATTGCAAAGAGTTGGACATGGCTGAGTTATTAATCACAGCACACACAGTGGTATCTATTAAAATTGAATATGTATATACGCTTTCATCCAGAAATTTCATTTCCAAGGAATCTAGTCTGCAGAAATCAAGCTACCAGTAAGATAAGGATATGTATAAACATGCTACTCCAGAATGGTTTGTAACAGAAAAATAATTATTTGAAAACTCTAAATGGTTGAATGAATTATGTTCATTCATACTATTGACAATTATGCAGCTATTAAAAAAAGATTGCATTGCATCTATAGAAAAATCCATAATGTTATTAATGTGAAATAATGTAATCTGCTGAGTAATGATTATAGTAGTTTTGTTAAAGTAAAATACTATAACCTATATATCATGATCTTATATATTTTTGAATATATTTATTTATATGTATATATAAACATAAACTGTGGCAGAATACTTATAAAACTTAACATTGTTTTTTTCCAGGGTGGTGGGATTAAATGAAGCCTGGAGAGAAAGATTATGAACTATCTTAACATAACTCCATTGTTCTTTACCTGTTACAAGCAACTATTGCTTTTGTACTGCCAGCTACAAACTGGCATTTGCCATCTACCTCTGCAAAGATCAAATTATGAACTGCTTCAGTTGTTGACCTTCAACACCCCCTGAAAGGAATTTAGGGTGGGGATCAGGAATGAGGCACTCTGTGTACTGGGAAAAACTAGCAGAACAGGTCCTCAGATAGATATTTTCAGGAGATTTGTGAGCCCAATTCTTGCATCTCCTAGTATCTAGACCATGGCCAATTTGTCTATCATGGCGATTTCCAAAATGAGAACCCTCAGCATTGCTGAGGGACCAACAATGGTATGGGGGCTAGAGTTGGTATGTCTTATGTGTAAAAGCATCCTATATTCCTCTAAGTAATAGTTTAGTAGTTATTTGGGGGACATTAAGCCTCAAATCAGCCCTGGAATTAATGCCATTCCCTCCATGTAAGATTAACCAAATTCCAGATGAATCCCTAGTATGCTTCTTTGTTTATGATGTCAGAGTTACTAATCCTTTTTAGCCAAGGAAACAATTATTATGTGTTGCAAATATGGACTCTTGTCAGCTCATCAGTAGACCATTTGGTTAAGAGATAAGAGGAGGAAATCCGTTGTCTTTCAAGACAATCTGCTAGAGAGACCCTTGTGCATGGTGGGTGGGCTGATTGAAAAAAAGAATTCAGAAAAATTCCCTGTAAGAATTGCTTTGGAGCGTGCGGGTTGGCATCTTCCTAGCACTACTTTTCTTCCTCAGAAATTCTTTGCCTTACTCAGAACCCTTGGGACCAGTCACGGGAACTGGACAGGTCAAATTTAGCTCTTGCTAAGATGTTTTCCCACTGAATGTGAACAAATGCAATTCCTGGGCTGTATGACTATCAGGTGTGGCTTCAATGATGTTTGTGTCATCTGAAGGAGAATGCAATCTCTCAGGAAACCCTTTAATGCAGTAAGGAATTTTTTCTTGACTTGTGGTAAAAGAAAAATAACATGAAATTTCCCATCTTAGCTATTTTTAGGCGTATATATAGATCAGTAATGTTAGGTGTATTTATTTTGTTGTACAACCGATCTCCAGAACTTTTTCTTCCTGCAAAATGGACATTCAGTTCTTTATCTCCCCCAACTTCTCCCTGCAGCCTCTGGCAACCACCATTCTACTTTCTTTGCCAAGAGTTTCTGTGACTACACACCTCATAGAACAGAAATCACACAGTACTTGTTTTTTTGTGACTGGTTTATGAGCTTCCCAGGTGGTATTAGTGGTAAAGAACCTGGCTGCCAGTGCAGGAGACGTAAGAGACAGGGGTTTGGTCCCTGGGTCAGGAAGATCCCCTGGAGAAGGGCATGGCAACCCACTCCAGTATTCTTGCTGGAAAATGGTATGGACAGAGGGGTCTGGTGGTCCATACGGTGGTCCACAGGCTATGGTCCATAGGGCTGCAAAGAGTCAGATGCAACTGAAGTGACTTAGCACACATATTTCCCTTAGCATAATGTCCTCAAGGTTCATCCATGCTTTAGCATATATCAGAACTTCCTTTTTAAGGCTGAAGAATATTCCACTAGGCGTCCAAAAAGGAATTTTAATATTCAAATTTTATATCTGTTTAGTTAGATATAAAATTTAAAATTCATCTATTTTAACCCTTAAGCAAATTATCCTCTTCCTTTCTTCCTCCTTTCCTCCCTTTTACTTCTTCCCTCCTTCTTTCCTAGCTTCCTTCCTTCCTTTCTTTCATTCCTTTATTGCAGTGCCTACCCTATGACTGAGAGGACAGAACACAATGGTCAAGACATTATCGTGTCCTAGAAGTTCTCAAGGTGGGCATACAGTTATAATCCAAAGCAGAGCAATTTGTTAAAGTAACAAAGAAAGACACATCACCTCAAATTGACCCTATGTCAAGGCCTATTATTTCTAAAAACTCCTGACCACTCTTTCACTCATAGAAGATAAAAGTGGGCTAAGAATATGGCATTTGATAACAGGACTGATACTTGGTTCATGGTTTTAGGCTATAAGTTCTGCCTCTAACAGAAAGTAGACCCACTCCGTGGGCTTGAGACCATGGTTGTGGTTTGCATTTTTTATCATTAAAAGCAGAAAGGAGGGGTTACTGAGTGTCCTGCTAATGCTTTGGTCTAAGAGTGACAGACACTGTAACATTCAGCAGAGATGGAAAAACCCATAGCGTTACAGGACTGGCCTCTCAAGTTCAGAGATGTAGTGAAAACTCGGGTCAAATCTCCTTTTTATTTGCACAGAACGGAGAACCTCACTTCACCTTATCTGAGTTCTTTGCTTCATTCTCTTAGGGTCTATTAGGCTATGCCCCTCAGGCCTTATTTTTGAGTTGATAAATGGGCAAGTTTGGCCCTAAAATGGATTACGGGCCAGGAAGGTGGGGACCAGCTTCTGGCACATTGTGCATTTTATTTTCTATCAATAGCCCTGTTATGGCGTACAGGCTCTCGGGTTTCCTGAGAAATGGAGCCATTTTGTAAACAAAACGCTGTCATTTTAAGCCATTAGAATGCATTATATGAGGCATAATGGCCAAAGGAGCGTGATGGGGAGTCGGTGAGACACAGACTAGTGAAATCTTTGGTTTTCAGACTGCCTTGGGACTTGACTGCCATAATGAACTCAGCCTTCTCATTACCCTTTGTGTTTAAAAAAAAAATGGAGCAAAAGCATAGATGTGCTTTCCTTCTTCAGGTCGAGGTGGATTTAGTGGTGCTGACTCTAGTTTGCTATTTCAGGGAATTTAGTTGTTTTTGGAGTCACATAGTCTTTGCTTGGGTTTCCCTGGTGGAGGAGTGGTAAAGAATCTGCCTGCCAAGGGAGGAGACTTGGGTTCCATCCCTGGGTCTGGAAGATCCCTGGAGGAGGAAATGGCAACCCACTCCAGTATTCCTGCCTGGGAAATCCCATGGACAGAGGAGCCTATGAGGTTACAGTCCATGGGGTGGCAAAGAGTTGGCCATGACTGAGCACGCACGCGCACAGAAGCTTCTCTTAAAAGATGCTATTTATTGCACCTCCCCTTCCAATAACCGCCCCCCTACACCTAACCCATTCTTCACTTTTCTTGAAACTTCAGCTCCTTAGCTCCTAAGGTGTCAGTGAATAGTTTTAGCTGCAGAAGTACTTTGTCTCACATGTTTTGAACTTGGAGATGAGTCCTTTAACTGTGCTTGTAGGTCCTGTATTATAAAATACAATGTAATTTTTATTTTGTCAGTGTATGGGTAGATGGCTCCATGGGAGAACAGCTCTACCACTGCATTCTATGCATTAGTTTCCATGGAAAGTGGATGCCAAGATACGATTAAGCATGCAAGGATTTCATCAGAGGACACTCTCGTGTGGCAGGAAATGGAAAGGATGTTGGGAAAAAACTGGGAGAGCATCAGCTCACCATGCAAGTTGAACCCCAGTGAAGAAAAGAGGGAGAGAAGTCTGTGTGAAAGCATCAGAGGCTGTCATGCAGTTTTTAAGGTTTGTCAAGGTCTTGGGGGAATCTTTGGGTCAAAGTCGGCAGTCAGAAAGGGTCCCATGTTCCCCAGGAGCCTGGCTGCCTAACCAGTCTCCCTGCCAGCTCATTCAACAGTAGATAGCCTGGACTTCAAATTCTCAACTTAAGAGAACCAGCCTTTCTCTAAAAGCTTCGTTGTCTGAGGCTCCCTCCCTACTAGCGCCTGCCACAGTATTTGATAAATTGCACCCTTGCCTTGGAGGATGGGGCAGGTCAAGGTCCCAACACCACGTTTTAGATGTCAGCAGAGAAGCCATGAAAGCGGTGTGCAGGGCAGGCATGAATTCCACTTCTGTGCCTGTCATTTCTCTTGCCATTTTCCAGTCTTACAGCAAGTGAAAGGAAAATAGCATGTGTACATGTGGATAGTGTTGGTAATTACGCCCATCACACATGCAGGGAGCAGCCTTTGTTCAGCAGATAAACACAGCCCAACAACCAAGGAGTCATGCTTTTGGGAAATCACAGCACGACATATGAAAGGGGAGGGGGCGTGTTAGGTTTGAGGTTTTTGAGGCTCTTACGTTCCTCCTGCTCACTAGTCATTAGACCTGAGCTGTCTGAAAACACCTGGTGTCTTTTCAGAAGAGTGAACCTGTGTGATGTAGTGAATGATGTGTGTAAGCATGCACAGCAAAGGGAGAACCAGTCCATGGGTTCTCCATCTGTCCTGACCTCACTCGGGACAAATCAGAAAGGTGAGTGAGCTTTAGATCATGCTTGAGCCTCAAGACCCAGCTAATCACAACCCAAGAAGGGTGCTCCAGTAAATTCCTGCTTCAGAGCTTATTTCAACAGGAGAGAGACAGAAGTCAGATCGTCTTTAATGGAGGCATCACATTTTTGAGGCTTTGATAGACCTGGAAACCATTGGCTATTCTTCATGTCATTGTCATTCAGCTGCTAAGTCATGTCTGACTCTTTGTGACCCCATGAACTGCTGCAGCACATCAGGCTTCCCTGCCTTTCACTATCTCCCAGAGTTTACTCAAACTCATGTCCATTAGGTTGGTGATGCCATCCAACCATCTCATCCTCTGTCACCCTCTTCTTCTTCTGCCTTCAGTCTTTCCCAGCATCAGGGTCTTTTCCAATAAGTTGGCTCTTTGCATCAGGTGGCCAAAGTATTGGAGCTTCAGCTTCAGCATCAGTCCTTCCAATGAGTATTCAGGGTTGATTTCCTTTAGGATTGACTGTTTTGATCTCCTTGCAGTCCAAGGACTCTCAAGAGTCTTCTCCAGTGTCACAGTTCAAAAGCATCAGTTCTTCAGTGCTCTTTATGGCCCAACTCTCACATCCATACATGACTGCTGGGAAAGCCTTAGCTTTAACTATATGGACCTTTGTTGGGAAAGTGATGTTTCTGCTTTTTAATATGCTATTTAAGTTAGTTGTTTTGGACAGTTTTTAACTTGGGAAAATGTTTCTTTCCCTTTCGTGTTCTGCCTTTCCCAGTTATGATATAACTGGTCTTTCGGGACAGATGCGGGTTGAGGTTGGTACCCAGCTGCATATTAGGCCAGTGGACTCAAGATGGTGCAAAAATCCATTTTCAACTTGAACAAGAACGCAGTCCATCCTCAAGGCCATCATCGTAGGCTCTTGGCCGTTTGTTCTCAGCACAGTGAAGGGCTTGACGGAGCAGCATTCCCAGTGGAATTGAGTTCTCAGAGATCTTTCCTGAGATCAGGTCACAAAGTGACATCATGTCACAGCCCAGTGTGTTTCTTGTTTGTCAAGAATTTATTCATGAACCTGAGGCTCGTGTCCATTGGGAATTCAATCTCATAGGGAATGCCTTCTTTTTGGCAAGAAAACTGTATAAATAATATAATGCTTGGCATGTAAGTCCCCTAAATGTTGAGGAAGTGAAGGAAGTAGCCCAAAAGAAAACCAGACAGTAGAGTGGGGAAGTGGGGCAGGACAGAAATACCCTGACTCTCAAGTTCATGCCTTCCTGCTGTGGTTTTTATGGTGAAATATGTTGGTGGGAAAATGCTGAGTATCTTCCACACAGGCTGACAATGTCCATTCTTTTGGTTTTATCATAAGGAGGGCAGAAAAGGAAGGTGTACAAGGGCATTCACAAATAGACACAGTGGGGACCGCCCCGGTGGTCCAGTGGCTAAGCCTCGGCACTCCCAATGTAGGCGGCCTGGGTTCGATGCCTGGCCAGGCAACTAGATCCCGCATGCTACAGCTGAGAGTTCACATGCTGCAACTAAAGACCCCGCATGCCATAAGGACGATACCACATGCTGCAGCTAACACCTGGCACAACCAAATAAATATTTAAAAACCCCACAAAAAACAAGTAGACACTGTGATCTATCTTTATATACATTTTCCCATTCAGTTTTCTAAAAGGAAGGCCCCATGGATAACTGTGATTAATTTTGATTTATATTATTTATAATATTATGATATTAATATTTATTATATTAATAAATATATATATATATTTGTTTGTTTATCAGTGTATAAAATAGTACCTGCAGTCAAATGCTCTACCAATAAGCTATACCCCACTATGAAACAGAATCTATTCTGGGAAGTTTCAACAGAAAATCATTTAACATTATTGGATGCTTGCAGAGCATCCAATGGACGCTGGACCGCTAGTCCCTAAACCTTACTTCCTGCAACCTTGCTTGTTAGCAGAAAAGCAACCAAAGTGGCAGGGAGATGGTTTCAGCCTTCTAAATCTATGGGAGGACACCTAAGCGATTCAGAACCCTACCTGGAAGAGCATCTGTGGGATGTATTGTAGTTTTAGGCTTTCCAGACTCTGAGTTACTGGAGGGCAGAGTCATGGCTAAGGAGACTGCCCATCACAGGTTGTAAATTGTCTCAGACAGGCTAAATAAAATTGTTTGCTCCAAGTGAAAAGAACATTATGGTTAAAATGCACCTGAAATCTGATGGACCAGGGCTCCCATCTCTGCTCCAGAACTTACTAGTTATTTGGTCTTAGACAATTCTCTTAAAGTTTCTGAGTCCTAGTTTATAAAATGGCATTTATAAATGGTATTTATAAAATACTGCTCCCTCATGGGGTTGGAGTGAGAAGTAAATCTGATGCTAGGTGCTATATGCAAAGCCCAACAAGTATCCAGTCAATTGTAGACAGGGTTAATAAGGTTCCACCATAAGTAGTAGACCAGAACGCTCACCCAGGTGCATGGTCTTTGCTGTATCTCCTGGGGTAACGGAGACGAGACAGATCCAAAAATGTTTTGAGGGTCAAAATAAATACTTATTAAGACCAATGCTTTAAAAATATGTTTAATATTATTAGACTTCCAACTTATCTTCTTATTAGAATTTATTGTAACTCTGAGGTATCAAGATGGATTCTATGAGCTTTACACCCACATGAGTCTCTTATGAGCACCATTTTTATTTTATATGGGTTTCCCTGATAACTCAGTTGATAAAGAATCCACCTGCAATGCAGGAGATCCTGGTTCGATTCCTGGGTCGGGAAGATCCACTGAAAAAGGGATAGGCTACCCACTCCAGTATTCTTGGGCTTCCCCTGTGGCTCAGCTGGTAAAGGATCTGCTTGCAGTGTGGGAGACCTGGGTTCAATCCCTGGGTTGGGAAGATCCCCTGGAGAAGGGAAAGGCTACCTACTCTAGTATTCTGGCCTGGAGAATTCCATAGAATGTATAGTTCCTGGGGTCGCAAAGAGTCGGACACGACTGAGTGGCTTTCACACTTCATTTCACTTCATTTTATACATTGTAGTGGGTTGAGATGTGTCCTCCAAAAGATATGTTCAGGTTCTATCCCTCAATGTCTGAATGTGACCTTACTTGGAAATAGGGTCTTTATGGAAGTAGGCGAGTTACAATGAAGCTATACAGGAATAGGGTGATCTGAAATCCAATGACTGGGGTCTTTATAAGAGAAAGGAGAGGGAGGTACACAAATACACTCAGAGGGAAGATGGACTTATGAAGATGGAAGCAGAGATTGGAGTCATGCAGCTGCAAGCCAAGGAATGCCAAAGAGTAACAGCTACCACCCGGTGGTAGGAAGAGACATTAAGAAACACACACACACACAAAAGGAACAGTCAAAGAGTAATCTTGAAAACTCTATATTAAAATGTGCATGCAGATATGGTAGTTTATATGTAATTCAGTCATTTATAACTCAATGACATTTTAGTTGCTGAGAAAATTTTTCTTTGCTATGACGTCTTTCCTAGAAGGAATGGAAAGTTATATGTGATGATACTATAATACTTCCTTTCTCAAACTAACAGTAAATTAAGGTTGTGCTTTCACATTTACTCCATAGGCAGCATAGGATCTTCTGTGTTGAAAGTTCATAGTTATAATTAATATTCCTTTGCATCAAGAAACCTAGAAAACCAAACAGTGTCATTAGAATACATTCCTCATGTTGATACAACTTACTCAGGCCATTGTTTTGACACTCATACTATAGGAAGGAGGACAAATATGCTGTACAGAGAATTAATTGCATTCAAGAGCTATTTATGTGAATACCAATCAACAGAAGCAGAGCAGTCTGTCTATTGATTTCTAGTGCCGTCAACATTTGCTAACATACAATAATAAAACTGTTAAACTCTACCCTCTCCGTGAAAGAATGTGAACATTCTTAGAAGCTCCAGAGTGTTGAATGCTGGAGAATTATAATTAGATTTTTTTTTCCAGGAATGAAAAATACCCGTCTCAGAAACCACCATGCTTCAACTAGGGCAGTGATTGCCCAACTATTGATCATTACCAGTCTATGACGTCACTAGTTGTTCTCCTGATACACTCTGTCTGTTCCAATTACATTTCTTGTAAAAGTTAAACAGACAGTAGGTAATTGAAAATACCCTACTAGAAATCTCCCCCTTGGAGAAAGGTCTGGATTTCCTCAGCTGTTATTGATCATAGCACTGTGATCTCATTCAGGTCCTTGGAATGACCTTTCAGCTACTCTCTACTTCACAGAAAAGTGCAGTACTATTTGTTACAGCAGAAAACCGAGTTACCCACCCCACTGTTAGGAAGTTCTGTCTTATTGAGAGGAACATACTTTCATCTCATCAATGGATAATTTAACTTAAATAATCACTCCCTTTGCCGATATCATGTTTTAGGACTTCCTTTTTTTCTTTTTTTCTTTTTTTTAGGTTCTTTAAGGTGAAAAGACATATATGTTGCCCATTTAAAAGGATATTTTTCTTTTTGTTTGTCTTGGTAAGTGTCTTCTTAATAAGTGCTTTCTTAACAATTTACAATTACAGTCCAAATGATGATACAAACCACCAATATGAATTTCCTCATTTTGAAGGTACATGGGATTATTGCTGGCAAAGGTAAGAAATTGTTGCAAAACTATCTTAAACTCATTATACAAGAGTTACCCAGGGTGCCAAAAGCTTTCTGCTCAACATAAATGAATCTAAGGATAAAGAAATAGTTCCAGTTCCAGCTTCGGGGAAAAGCCCACATATCAATAGTCAGTGCTCACTAATGAGATGTTAGCAGAGTGTCTTGGGGTGTACCATAACAAGGCCTGGAACTAGCTCTACTGGGCTTGCTTTCTGTAGCCCTAGCACAAGATGGCATACTGTTAAATCTCCTACTGGCGATTTGAGAGAGTTGGGCTTCCCTGGCGACTCAGCCAACACAGAATCTGTGTGCAATGCAGGAGACCTGCTTCAATCTCTGGGTCAGAAAGATCCCCTGGAGAAGGGAATGGCAACCCACTCCAATATTCTTGCCTGGAGAATTCTGTGAATAAGGGAGCCTGGCGGGCTACAGTCCAGGGGGTCAAAAAGAGTCGGACACGACTGAGTGACTTTTACTTTCATCGATAGAAAGGAATGCTCAGTGGATTGGAGGTCTCAGACCTTTAAGATTATAGACAAACTGGTAACTATTTGGATTTGGCATCTTTTGCTAAGTGACACTGATGCTTTACAGAAATATGAAATGCAACCATGGATGTGCTAGAGGCACCTGAAAACTGGGTGAGGGAGCTGGGAGTCATTGGGCTCCATACAAAGAAGCTCTCATCCCCTCCAGTAGAGAATAATTAGGTCCACGTCAGACTGTAAGTATCTGATGGCTGCACTTCAATGCATCGCGCAGGTCTGTTACAGCTAAGTTGAGAAGCCCTGAGACCTGAAAACACAGCATGGGGACATTGCGGTGGGTTTTCTTGAAGATTTTGACCTAAGACATCTCCCACCTTCTGAGTCTGAGGGTGTTGCCAGTCTTCCCCATGAGAGTGAACATCCCTGCTCTCCCCCACCCCACCCCGCCACTCCCCGCCCCTGCCCCAGTTCCGGAGTGTTAGTGCTGAGAGCTCAATCCCAGGACATGTCTCCCCTCTCTTCCCAACACTCCCCTCCATGCCTCTTCTTGGACACAGGTCAGTAATTAGGGCCAAGGAGCAGTATAACCTAACTGGTGATGTGCTGGGCCTGAGAAGGAATGGAAGGGACTGGCTATACCTACAAAGGCGTTTTAAGACCCACCAGATCTATACTGGCTACCAGCAGGAGCCAGAGCTCACATGTGGGACTTGATTCCGAGAGCACTGGCTCAAGAGGGCCAAAGCACAAAGTTGGATGTGTAAGTTTACTGGGAGTGCTGTCCTGAGATAAAGAATAGGTGAGTTTAAACCTGGTAAGTACCCTAAGAAATGAAGCTGAAATGCCAGAATGGCCAAGGCAGAAAGGATTAAAAGCCTCAAAGTGGTGGACAATGAGTCATAGGTATTCCATGTATGGCTGGCCAGTTGGTGATGTTCTACAGGAAGACGTGGATGACCACCATTTACCAGAGTTACATGGGATGAGCTAAGGGGAGGAATATGGTTGGCTGGTGTAGTTGGTAAGTCATGTCTGACTCTTGTGACCCCATGGACTGTAGCCTGCTAGGCTTCTCTGTCCATGGGATTCTCCAGGCAAGAATACTGGAGTGGGTTGCCATTTCCTTCTCCATGGAATCTTCCCAACCCAAGAATCAAACCTGGGACTCCTGCATTGCAGGCAGATTCTTTACTAACTGAGCTATGAGGGACGTCCGAGGGGAGGAGTATGAACATCACTAAACAGTCCATGGTGGCTCTCTGCCGAGCAGGGCTGACAGTGGGAGAGGCTGTAATAGAACTTGGCTTGATAATGGCAATGAGGGTGATGGGACCCACCAAAATAGAGGTCAGGTGTTGACACCCTGAGATTCTCCAGGCAAGAACACTGGAGTGGGTTGCCATTTCCTTCTCCAATGCTTAGCAGTAGCAGCAGCAGCAGTGACACCCTGATAAACCCAGTGCTTTCCACATTCCATCCCATCAGCTATTTTTAAAAATTTATTGATTTATTTTAGTTGGAGGCTAATTACTTTACAATATTGTGGTGGTTTTTGCCATACATCGAGATGAATCAGCCACGGGTGTACATGTGTCCCCCATCCTGAACACCCCTTCCCAGTTCCCTCCCCACCCCATCCCTCTGGGTTGTCCTAGAGCACCAGCTTTGAGTGTCTGGCTTTATGTAGTGAACTTGCCACAGGGTATCTCATCATCTATTTTCAAGGAACCCAACCTGTCACCCTAAGATTCCAGGTTCCATGCAAGTTAAATAGCAATGAATAAATAATAAACAACTAGACACATCACAGTGAAATTTCAGGAAATCAAAGAGAAGAAACAAACCTTAAGTCAGTGGAGAAAAATGGAGCTTACAGAAAGAGCCACAGTTAGACTTGCAATTAGTAACAACAGCAATGGATAGCGTCTTCAAAGTGCGGATGGAAAGTGAATATCTGGTGGGAACTCAGCATCCAGTTAATCTGTCATTCAAAACTGAGGGCAGGATAAAGACATTTTGAGACAAGTAAAGACTGAGAGATTTCACTAGTCTGAGATGTGATGGATGAGCCACTAGAAGACCTATGCTTCAGCTAGAGGAATTGAGTCTGTGGGTGGAGTGGAATTCAAATTTCTATCATCGCTCCTAAATTCTTAAATGATATAGTAATAAATCTACATAAGTACAGACTTTCCATCTAATGATTTTAGTGCACATCACTTGTGTCTGTTTTGCAGTGTGTGCCTTGGCTAGAGATTCGATCCGTTAAATTATTTCTTCTGTGTCATACGAAGGCCCTTAATATAGCCCCAAACATATGCAAATACTCCAGTTTTAAAAATGCTATTACAGTGCTTAACAAAAGTTAACAAATATGTCCAGAGGAGTAGTAAACACAAAGAACTTTTTAACATTTAAAAGCTGGATTATTGTCATAATTATGTCATGCTTCCATGATCTTCCTTTTTTTCCCCCCAGCTGTGCCTTGGCTTACGGGATCTTAGTTCCCCAACCAGGGATCAAACCCAGGGTCCTAGCAATGATAGTGCTGAGTGCTAACCACTGGACTACCAGGGAATTCCCCCATGACCTTCCTAATAGTATTCCTTCTGTCAGGAATGATCCTTCCACCCAAGACCACATATAACAAAGCCCTACTGATCTCTCACACCTCACCCACTTAAATCCCTTTAAATCTCAGCAAAATTATCACCTCTTTATTAACCCTTCCTTGACTCCTCAAAGAGAATCACCATTCCCTCTTTTGAACCCACAAGATTATCTTATATGATTATATCCTAAGTCCCTTAGAAAAATGTATTTGCTTACATGTCCAGATTTGTTCCCCCAAGCTCCAAGCCCTTATGGACAAGAGCTACGTATTATTCATCCTCAGGTCTCCAGGACCCAGCTCAGTGCTTGGCTCATGGCCCTATCTGTCCAAAGAATGTTTTGTTAAGTTGAATGAATGAAGATGGGACTCATAAAATGTTACCCAGTATAGCCTTGTAATGATGGAACATGAGGCCCCATAGAAAGCAGCTCACTGCTTGGTCCTTCCTGTTCATAGAAAATTATTAAAAAAAAAAAACCCCAAATTTCTTTTGGAGTAACTGAACTTTATAGCGCATTACTCAGTGCTACTGGTCCACTCTGGAAACACAATGAGCCCTTGATCAACTGCAGACCAGAAGCACATACCCTTCTAAGTCTATCCTGGCAAACACTGGGCGTTCCTCTCTTAGAACACTGCTGTTTTAGGGACTTCTCTGGCGGTTTAGTGGTTAAGACTCTGCTTCCAAGGGACGGGGGCGCTGGTTTGATCCCTGGTCAGGGAACTGAGATCCCATATGCCTCATGTGGCCAAAAGATAAAAATAAATAAATAGGACAAACAACAACAAAAAAAGCAACACTGCTGTTTTAGAACCCTTAATTCCCTTGTTAGTCTTGAATAGGCTTTCACTCATCTTATGTTAGAATATATAATTGAAACTTCTGTTTTCTCTTAAAGCTAGCAAAGCAACAGTCACATCTGCTTTGAAATCTTGAAAAGAGAAATAAATAATAGTGGGAAAAAATAAGTGAGTTTACTGCAAAGCATATGGGTATTTTAAAAGATATTACTTTGAAGACTTAGCATGGAGAAATATAAACTCTAAATGTTGGGCTACATATGTATTTGTTTTCCCTTAGAATGTTTACATTTTACTCCTTAGTGCTGAAAACATATCTTTCTATTGTTTAAAATTTAGGTCTTTTTACTTTTTTTTTTTTTAACCAGATGGAAGTTGTTAGAACCATTTTCAAAGTGAATATTTTAACTTTCAAAAACAAACAAAAAAACCCCATGAAATAGCATATATGGAATATTAGTCCCATTTCATTTTGTTCATATTTTGTTAAACTCGTTGTTAGACTATTTCATCAATCTGGACATTTTCACAGATATTTTTATCAGTTCAGCCTGTTCTGAATCACTTACAGTCTGGTTGCTATGGTACAACAATGATTTTTTTATTCTTTTTCCAAACAAAAAATAACCTTTCAATGACAATGCACTTAGATTTTGAAAAAAAAGAAAAAAAATGCATCCATACTCAGTTATACAAAGCAACTGTGTTTTAGCTTCAAATTCTCTTTAATCTTCAGTGTTATTAGAACAGGATTTGTATCCTTGGGGACAGAGAGTTTTTAATTGAAACCCAAACCTCACAGCACTAACAGAACATTGTGTGATATAGCAATTTGTAGGTTATTTAAAAGAAAATGAGAGTCAGATAGTGGTTCATTCAAAGCAAGTTACTAAATCCTGGTCCCCATTTGTATATAGGGAACTACAAGGAGGCATAGTAATAAAAATAATAATATTTAAAAAATAATAAGGGACTTCACTGGTGATCCAGTGGTTAAGATTCCACCTGCCAATGCAAGGGACATGGGTGTGATCCCTGGTCCAGGAAAATCCCACACACTAAGGGGCAACTAAGCCCACATGCCATGACTACTGAAGCCCATATGCTGTGGAGCCTGTCTCCACACCAGAGAAGTCACCACAATGAGAAGCCCACGCACCACAACCAGACAGTAGCCCCTGCTCACCTCAACTAGAAAAAGCCCACATGTAGCAAGGAAGACCCAGAACAGCCATAAATAAATAAATAAAAAATGATAAAACAATATGTTTGCACACACTCAGTACCAGACACTGTTCTAAGGGATTTTCTCATATTATCTCTGTAATCCTCACCATCGGAGGGGTTCAGTTCAATTTAGTCGCTCAGTCGTGTCCGACTGTTTGCGACCCCATGAATTGCAGCATGCCAGGCCTCCCTGTCTATCACAAACTCCCGGAGTTTACTCAAACTCATGCCCGTCGAGTCAGTGATGCCATCCAGCCATCTCCTCCTCTGTCGTCCCCTTCTCCTCCTGCCCCCAACCCCTCCCAGCATCAGGGTCTTTTCCAATGAGTCAACTCTTCGCATGAGGTGGCCAAAGTATTGGAGTTTCAGCTTCAGCATCAGTCCTTCCAATGAACACCCAGGACTTATCTCCTTCAGGATAGACTGGTTGGATCTCCTTGCAGTCCAAGGGACTTTCAAGAGTCTTCTCCAACACCACAGTTCAAAAGCATCAATTTTTTAGCACTCAGCTTTCTTCACAGTTCAACTGTCACATCCATACATGACCACTGGAAAAACCATAGCCTTGACCAGCCGGACCTTTGTTGGCAAAGTAATGTCTCTGCTTTTTAATATGCTATCTAGGTTTTCATAACTTTCCTTCCAAGGAGTAAGCGTCTTTTAATTTCATGGCTGCAGTCACCATCTGCAGTGATTTTGGAGCCCCAAAAAATAAAGTCTGACACTGTTTCCACTGTCTCCCCATCTATTTCCCATGAGGTGATGGGACCAGATGCCATGATCTTAGTTTTCTGAATGTTGAACTTTAAGCCAACTTTTTCACTCTCCTCTTTCACTTTCATCAAGAGGCTTTTTAGTTCCTCTTCACTTTCTGCCATAAGGGTGGTGTCATCTGCATATCTGAGGTTATTGATATTTCTCCCGGCAATCTTAATTCCAGCGTGTGCTTCTTCTAGCCCAGCATTTCTCGTGATGTACTCTGCATATAAGTTAAATAAGCAGGGTGACATAGGTGCTGCTATAATGCCCATTTTGCACATAATAAAGAAGGAAGCATAAAGAAGTTAACTAGCTTAATGCCTAGTGTCACATCAACCAAAGATAGAGCCAGATTTCAAAGCCTGGTAGTTACCAGCAGAGTTGGTGTTGAAATGAAGCCATTTACTCCCAGGTATGTGAGAACTTGCAGAAAAACTGGGGTTAGATTTCTAACTCCCATTCATATCTTCTGATTTTTTTGGTTATCACTTTAGCAAATCACAAGAACCACTCTGATCTGAATCTTCCCAAAGTATCTGTGGGGTTCCCCCTCTGGTTTGGTATTTGATTGCTCCCGTATTCTAAACATGTACCTTTTTCTGCCAGCTGGGAACAGTTAGGGGCAGAGACCCCAAGGGATCTTGTAAATCTTCTGGTCCTGATGGAGCCGAGTGCTGGGCAGGTCATAGTGGGTCCTCACAAGTGTCCTGCCTCTGAGGGTTTGATCAGGTCTGCAATAAGTACACACAGGATTTCCTCCTATTGCCCTGCATCTCCATGGAGTCAACAGAAAGTGGAAGTGAGAGAGTTAACTTAGGCAGGGTGTCCAGGGTCCTTTAAGGAGGAGGTGACCATTCTCTGGGCTCATGCTTTCCTTGAGCCTTGTGCAATAATGTATCTTGCATGGGAACTGGCCTTCCTTGAGGAGCTAATGATCACACAGCACAATGTCTTACTCATGGAAATGCTTTCTTAAGCTGTATGTTAAGAATTATAATTGTAACAAATCTTGCCTGGGAACCTGTTTCTCAAGACCTGTCCCCCTGATTACACAGCAACAGTTATATCTCACCCAGAGATATTGTCCCGAACTGGTTCTCCCTTGGCTAATCTTGTACTGAAGTTATCTCAGGATGTATGTCTTGGGAAAGGGTCTGATGGAACTCTTACAACCTTGAGGTGTTCTTTTTATCTATTCTCAGCAACCAGTTGAGAAGTATATAAGGCCCTGCTTAAACTAGTGAGGCGGGTACTGTCCTAATCCCTTATGATCTCTATGTCAGAAGCTTTTTCTGACACTTTCACTTTAAATAAAAATCTACACAAAGCTCTGAGTGACTAAGACTGTCTTTGGTCCTGGAGTTATGCCTTCTTCTTCGGAGACCACGAACTCAGCACCGAATACCGACTACCATAAGCTATCAGACGGAAAACCTAGAAGTAAAGCCAAGAACAAAGCTGATCCAGGACCGTCTGCATCCCTTTGTCCAGGCTGCTTGAAGGCAGGAGGGTGCCTGGCTAGCGAACAAGGTGGCAGGGGCCCAGGGTCTCCAGGTCAAGTCAGAGCCTCTGTCTTTCCACTGTTCCTAAAGCTTCCTCTCCAGGCAGACCTAGATCAAAACTCCTTCAATCTGATGGCGTTCAGACCTGCCGTCCTTTTCTGTTTAAATCCCACTCAGATAGACAACACATCCTGTCTCTGTACTTCCTTTTTGGGGGGCCGTGGCAGGTGTGGCATGTGTGATCTTGTTCCCTGACCAGAGATCAAACCCCAGGCCACCTGCACTGGGAGCATGCAGCCTTAGCCACTGGTCCACCAGGGGTGGTGGTTTAGTAGCTAAGTCGTGTCCGACTCTTGAGACCCCATGGACGGTAGCCCGCCAAGCTCCTCTGTGCTCTGTCCATGGGATTTTCCAGGTAAGAATACTGAAGTGGGTTGCCATTTCCTTCTCCAGCGGATCTTCCCAACCCAAGAATTGAACTTGGGTCCCCTGCATTGCAGGCAGATTCTTTACTAACTGAGCCACCAGAGGGAAGTGTCCACCACTTCCACTTCACAGGGTCCACCAGGAGGGAAGTCCCTAAAAGTTCAATTTTCTTTTCTTTTTTTTTTAAAAAGTGATTTCTGAATAAAATTCTTTTATTTTTCTCAAAGAAAGAAAAGCAAAAGACCTCCTCCTTCAGTTGAAGGCCACTCTGGTGTTCAGCTAAGTAGCTTCCAGACAGGACACTGAGACGATCCTTGAATGAGCTTTTTACTTTCCCTCTTGCTTTCCTGATGCCCTTGATACTCTGCTGTTTGGGCTCTTATACGGTTAGAAGGATGTTTATAACAATGAAGATGAAAGTCCTTTGCACATGGCCTTGAGCTTTCCAGAGGAAGCTTGCCTCTGATATCTAGCCAATAAATAATAAATGGGCAGCATTTGGAGCAAGAAGCATAAGGCTCCCAGCTTCACTCAGAGGGAACATAAAGGGCTTTGCAAGGGTGGCTTACCGGTTTCTAAATGTTGACAGAAGCACCACACTGTATAAAGCAAACACCCTGGTATTGCCTATGTTCAGCGGGATATATCAAATTAAACATTTTATAGGGCTGCATAATTATGTTTTATCATAAAGGAAAAACAGAAGTTATAATAAAATAGTTAAGCAAACATGCAAATCTTTTGTACTTTCCATTTTGTTTTGCTGTGAACCTAAAACTGCTCTAAGAAATAAAGTCTATATTTTAAAAAGCCATAGAATTTCTTAACAAAGTGAATGTTTATGATTATAAACCTTGATTACAAATGACATAACAGGCATAGGGAGTTTAAGCTTCTTTCTAGACTGGTCAAACATTTGTCTCCTGCATTTAGCAGAAAGGACACAAAAGTACATATTAGGCATATACTGGGCTTCCCTGATAGCTCACAGTAAAGAATCCACCTGGAATGCAGGAGACCTCAGTTTGATTCCTGGGTCAGGAAGATCCGCTGGAGAAGGGATAGGCTACCCACTCCAGTATTCTTGGGCTTCCCTGGTGGCTCTGCTGGTAAAGAATCCACCTGCAATGCAGGAGACCCTGGTTTGATCCCTGGGTTGGCAATACCCCCTGGAAGGGAAAGGCTTCCCACTCCAGTATTCTGGCCTGAAGAATTCCATGGACTGTATAGTACATGGGGTCACAAAGAGTCGGACACGACTGAGCTACTTTCACTCACTCCCTCATGTATATACCAATAATATGGGCTTCTCTGGTAGCTCAGCTGGTAAAGAATCCACCTGCCATGTAAGAGACCCCAGTTCGATTCCTGGGTCAGAAAGATCTGCTGGAGAAGGGATAGGCTACCCACTCCAGTATTCTTGGACTTTCCTGGTTACTCAGCTGGTAAAGAATCTGCCTGCAGTGCGGGAGACCGAGGCTTGATCCCTGGGTCGGGAAGATCCCCTGGAGAAGGGAAAGGCTACCCACTCCAGTATTCTGGCCTGGAGAATTCCATGGAATGTATAGTTGTATGGGTTGCAAAGATTCAGATATGACCGAGCGACTTTCACTTTCACTTCACTTTTTCACCAATAATATCTTTAACTAGGTCAAGGAGGCACCATATTTAAGCTTGTTAAGCAAGTGTTTCTTTACGAGAAAACATGAGACGTAATATGAACTATGGGAATTTCAGGAGAGATGGCAGGCAGGTAGGGGAAGGTAATTTTGATCTGGGGAATTTTCTGTGCCTCACAGTTAATTAAGCCACAGAAACAGTGCCAGGGGCACTCCTGGTGCAACGTCCAGGGGCGCAGACTTGTTAACTTTGTGAGTTTTCCTAGGACTGACTGCTTGTGATATAACCTCAAGTTTTTCCCTAATATTAACTATTTGAAATCAGATATTGAGCCTTTAAACTTAGAACGGCAGATGTTGTTGCTAATTCCCACAGCAGCCCTAAGAAGTAAGTATTAGCATCATTTAGGTTTCCTTGTGGCAAGCAACAGTAAGCAGTGTTTACAGAAACACTGGCTAATTTTTAATATCAAGAAGGAATTTGTCAGGCTCAGGGAAACATGGGAACAGCAGAACACACGGGCTTCAGGAAGAACATGAAGGAAAGCAGTTTGGGGGATTCAGGAGCAGAAAGGAATGAGTCATTTGTCTAGGGAGCCTCTCATTGTTCCTGGACCCTGATTCAAGTCCTACAAATGATGGTGGCAGTGGGGTGTCCGATGGTCCTGGCTTGAGTCTATTTTCCCTTAAGGTATTTAAAAAAATTATTTATTTATCTATTTATTTATGGCTATCCTGGGTCTTTGTTGCTGCACAGGCTTTTCTTTAGTTGCAGCGAGTGGGGGCTACTCTCTAGTTGCGCTTGCTTCTCTTGCTATGGAGCACCAGTCAGTCCTAAAGGAAATCAGTCCTGCATATTCATTGGGAGGACTGATGCTGAAGCTGAAACTCCAATCCTTTGGCCACCTGATGAGAAGAACTGACTCTTTTGAAAGGACCCTGAGGCTGGGAAAGATTGAAGAGAGGAGGAGAAGGGGATGAAAGAGGAAGAGATGGTTGGATGGCATCACCAACTCCATGGACATGAGTTTGAGCAAGCTCTGGGAGTTGGTGATGGACAGGGAGGCCTGGCGTGCTGCAGTCCATGGGATCGCAAAGAGTTGGACACGACTGAGTGACTGAACTGAACCAGCTCTAGGGCACTCAGGCTTCGGCAGTTACAGCCCATGGGCTTAGCTGCTCTGTGGCATGTGGGGTCCTCCAGGATCAGGGATCAAACCTGTGCCTCCTGCACTGGCAGGCGGATTCTTTACCCCTGAGCCATCAGGGACGCCCTCCCTTAGGGTACTCTGATCCTCCCTGGATGGGGCTGGCTTTACTTTACAAAGGGAGGCTGTTACCCAAAGAAACAAGGAAGGGAAACTGCTCAGGCCAAGATCCAAAGTGCCTACTAGAATAGTCTCCTAATTTTACAAGCGAGGAAGGAGGTCGGTTACGCTCAGTTCCGTGTCAGGGCACGTGTCTAGATGTCAAGGCTGAGATTTGAGCCCCTGTGGGTTTCCTCCCCTCGCGCTCCCCGTGCAGACTCCCCTCTATTCCGCTGAGCAGAACAGCATGATGACAGCCACAGCCCAGAAGATCCACAGCCCTGTGTTTACAAAACCTTCTGAACTCTTCCAGGGAAAGGTAGGGTTTCAGTGGAAATGAGTCAGCAGCCCTGTCTGACCTTTCATGCCTTTCTGCTTTTCCCTAGGTTTTTATTTCCTTTGCTGCACCCCCCGCAGCCTCTTTCCCAGTGTCAACAAGTTCAGAGGAACTGGTAAGTCAGCCAGGCTAAGGGGGAAGCAAGCAGAAGAGAACCGTCTGATTCTGCAGTCACTGCGGGCCCGGGGGGAGAGTCCATGTTCCACTGCTGCCCTCGTCTCTCTTCTCTTGGTTCAGCTGGTCTCTCTCCCTCTCTGAAAATAAGACTTCCAAACAACCTCCCTGTGTGGTGTGTCACTCACCGAAACACCCAAGGCTAGCTCCATCAAGAGCAAAGTGTAATTTTGAATTCAAAATTAGAGATCTGAGCCTATTTCAGGAATTGGTAGCTGCAGGGTGGTGACCAAGCGCTCAAGCTTATAACTTCTTCCCCAGTAATAAGCATCAAAACTGTGAGTAGTGGCTTAGTCGACTTTTTAAATTGTGCCTAGACTCATGACTCAGAAGAGAAATGCTCTTTATGTAGCATTCACAGTTTACACCATGCGAAACATTTCTGGTGTGAGTTCATTTCCATTTGGTTGTTTCTGTTTAAAAATTACCTGAAACAATTGTTTGATTATATAATTATACAGTTTAAAGAGGCACAGTGGGACATAGGGCTTTCATTTTAATTATTAGAAGAAATAATGTTTACCAGGTACTAATATATGAAAAGTGCTCAGTAAAATGCTTGCTTCCTTCTCTTTGTGAAATAAACTTTAGTCATTGTTTGTGTACTTTAACATTCTTATTCATTTAACATTTACTGAATAGCTGCCAGGGGGCCCATCGCAAGTCACGGTCCTTCTTCAAATTCGTCAGCACTTTCCATCACCTCCCAGTGCTCTGCTACTCAAAGTGTGGTCCCTGGACCAGCAACAGCAGCATCACCTGGGAGCCTGTTAGAGCCAGAGGTTCTCAGGCCTCTCCTGAGTCCTCCTGAATCAGAATCAGATCTCAAAGTAATCTGTGTACATACTGAACTCTGAGAAGCCCTGATCTACTGATGAGGGTTTCCACTTCATATAATGAATGAAGACTTGTTCCTCATTCTTTTGGTTCATCACCTGCTACTCCCCTTCTTGGAATCTGAACTGAGATTCCCCAGGCAAACCAAGCTGTTTCCTGTCTCTGGGCTTCTCGCATGCTGCTCTCTTTGCCTGGATTCTATTTTCTTTCTTTTTGTCTTGTTATTGCCTACTCTTTCTTGAAGACGTGCATCTCTGCATTTGTCCATTCATTCATTCTCTGTGTATTTATTGAGCACCTAAGCACTGTGCTTAGGCAGCTTTTGGGTGTGTGTGTGTGTGCGCATGGTTTTATTTTATGTTTTTAAAATATTTTTTTTGTCATTTTGCACTTAAAAAATTTTACTAGAGTATAGTTGCTTTACAATATTGTGTTAGTTGCTGCCGTACAGAAAAGTGAATCAGCTATACGTATACACATATCCCTTCTTCTTTGGATTTCCTTCCCATCTAGGTTACCCCAGTATACTGAGTAGGGTTCGATGCGCTATACAGTGGTAATAGATTTTTCAGTCAAAGTATAGTTGGTGTTGGAGTAGGAAATGGCAACCCACTCCAGTATTCTTGCATGGAGAATCCCAGGGACAGAGGAGCCTGGCGGGCTACAGTGCATGGGCTCGCAAAGAGTCGGACACGACTGAGCAGCTAACACACACACACACACACACACACACACACGTGCACACACACATGCGCACACATAGTTGGTACACAATGTTATATAAATTACAGGTGTGTGGTATTGTGAAGGTATTGTTAATGATAAAATATTGGCTATGTTCCTTGTGTTATACAAGATATTCTTATAGTTTATTTTATACATAATAATTTGTGCCTCCCACTCCCCACCCTTAGTTTGCTTTTCCTCCCTCTCCCCACTGGTAACCACTAGTTTTTTTCTCTATATCTGTGGCTCTCACATCATTTGCAAATATTTCCTTCCATTCTGTAGGTTGTCTTTTCATTTTATCTATGGTTTCCTTTGCTATGCAAAAACTTTTTAAGTTTAATTAGGTCCCATTTGTTTATTTTTGCTTTTATTTCCTTTGCTTTAGAAGATAAAGCCCCCCAACACTGCTACAATTTATGTTAAAGAGTGTTCTGCCTATGTTTTCCTCTAGGAGTTTTATGGCATCTGTTCTTGCATTTAGGGCTTCCCAGGTGGTGCTAGTGGTAAAGAACCTGTCAGCCAATGCAGGCGACACAAGAGACTTGAGTTGGACCCCTGGGTCAGGAAGATCCACTGGAGAAGGGCATGGCAACCCACTCCAGGATTCTTGTCTGGAAAATCCCATGGATGGAGGAGCTTGGCAGTCTACCGCCCATGGGATAGCAAAGAGTCAGACACAACTGAAGTGATAGCACGTCTTATATTTTGGTATTTCATCCATTTTGAGTTTATTGTTAGAGAATGTTCTAATTTCATTTTTTTTACATGTAGCTGTCCAGTTTTCCCAGCACTACCTATTGAAGAGTCTGTCTTCATTGTATATTTTTGTCAGGTTGCTTTTTAAAGAAACTGTCCAGCGAGATGGGCGGCTCTCCCCTCTGCTATCTCATGTACCAGACTTAACTCTACCGTTGATGTATTATGCAAGGTTGACATTTACTCTTGACATTGACCAAAGTGGGTAGGGAGCCTGTCATATTTCTCTTTGTCTTTCCTGTACCTAGCACAGTTCCTGGTCCTCAATAGCTACTCAGGCAAGGTTTTGTTGGACTGAACTATTGCACTTGGAGGAATGAGTGATTGGGCCAGGACAATGGCAGGTGAACTCTGAAGTTATTCATGACCTGATCATGCCTGTTACCCACAAACCATAGCCTGATACCCTCATGCACCATTTGCCCTCTCTAATTCACTGGAAGACCATGTATTGACCAGTGGTATTAGTGACAGAGTCTCATACTTATCAGAGAAGGCAATGGCACCCCACTCCAGTACTCTTGCCTGGAAAATCCCATGGATGGAGGAGCCTGGTAGGCTGCAGTCCATGGGGTTGCTAAGAGTCGGACACGACTGAGCGACTTCACTTTCACACATTGGAGAAGGAAATGGCAACCCACTCCAGTGTTCTTGCCTGGAGAATCCCAGGGGTGGTGAACCCTGGTGGGCTGCCGTCTATGGGGCCGCACAGAGTCGGACACGACTGAAGTGACTTAGCAGCAGCAGCTCATACTTATGTGGGTGTTGAACAGACTTGGGAGCCAAGAATGTCGCAGACGGGAAGGATTCTGCAGAGACCTAAGAAGGTGACCACTGTGGATGGCACAGAGTAGGGGTGTGGCTGTGGGCTTTTGGGCACACTTCCTCCAGCTGTAACTACATTGCCCGCAACCTGGGCCAAGTGTCATCTTATGAATTACTGACCGGTTGAGTTTTCTACTGATTCCCTACCTCTTGGAGAGGCGTGTCTGTGGGCAGCTGCAATGGTGGTGACCAGTTAGGAGATGTCATCTTTGTTGGAGGAGGGAAGTAGTTACCAGAGGGTGATGAAAGCAAGAGCTTTACCTTGATGAGTGGCAACAATTGAGGGCCATGACATGAAGGATAAAAAAATAGGGACTTTCCTGGCGGTCCAATGTTTGAGTTTCCAAACTCCCACTGCAAAGAGTGCAGGTTCAATCCCTGGTTGGGGAACTAAGATCCCACATGCTCTGGGGCATGGCCAAAAAGTAAAAAAAGAAATAAAACAATTTTTTTAAAAGGATAAAAAATTACATGAAATAAAGAGAATAAATAGCAAAACAGAGGAGGAAGAATGTCATGAAAACAAGGACTGTGGAACCAGCCTTTCTGGGTCCAGAACCCCTGCTCTGCATATTAGAGCTACATGATCTTGGGCAAATTGTTCACTTTCCATCTGTAAAATGGGAATAATATTTCCTACCTTACAAGGAACTGTTATTCATAAAGACAACTTATTATTCATAAAGACTTGGACTAGGGGCTGACACACCACATAATCACAAAAACCTCAGTGCTTAAGACATAGGGAGTATTCAGTTGCTTGAAAATAAAATTCAGCATTTCTTTCTCCTTTCATCTCTGTGCGCCTCCACATTAGTAAATGCATTTGCGTACTTCATGGTATTTCCCTGGGTTTGCAATAGGGGTGTGTGTGTCTTTAAGCTGGTGAGCAATGCTTTAAACAAAAATGAACAAAAGGGAAACAGCTGCTTTGTTTTTGAAAAGATTTGCCAAGCTCACATAGTTAAATTTAATGGCTGGGTGTTTTAAACCCTGGAGAACAATGTAATTTGTGTCATCACTGCTACAAAGGATGACTAGTTGGCGAGCATTTCATTTCAGTCGCCTAAAGACCTAACTCGAACAAAAGCAGCAAAAACAAACACAAATACAGCCATGGAAAAACGCTAATTAGGCTTTGGGGAAAAAAGACTGTCCCATCCTGTCATGTCTTTGCAGAGCAAAATAAAAATAACACTGGCACCTGCAAAGTTATTTTTCCCACCAAATATTTTAATTTTTTAAGTAATATTTTGTGTACTAGTTATGATTCCGGCAGGGTGTAGGTGAGGGTTGAGAGAAGGGGATGGCTGAAGACTAGTATCTGACTGTTTCGTACCTGCTTCACTTGCAATCTCTCTTTTAATTCTCTCCGAATTCTGTGGAGGAGATATTTTCCCATTTACGATAGGACATTCTAGAACTATTAATAGGACACCCAAGAACTAGACTTAAGTGTCTTGGTTAAGTCACTTAACCAAGTTCATCCAACCCCGTAAGTTACAGCACTAGAGTTTGACTCTATATCTGCTTGACTTGGGGGGAATAAACCCCCTTTGAAATGGTTTGTTTTTGTTTTTTATTAATATTTATTTTAAAAATTCTAATTAATTTACTGTTTTGGTTACATTACGCAGCATGTGGGATCTTAGCTACCTGACGAGGGATTGAACCCATGGCCCCTGCAGTGGAAGCACAGAGTCCTAACCAGGGGACCACCAGGGAAGTCCTCGTTTGTTCCTTTTTTAATGGAAAGAAAGTATATATATCTCAGTCTCTTCCTTGTAGGTTGTCAGGAACCAAATATCAAGTGCTTGTGAAGTTCAGATATATCTAACATTTAATTTTTCTTCATATAAGATAGAGATTTTGCTTCCCCAGAGTCTCTGCATTTTGATAGTAATCATCGATGATGAGGTTGACAGCTATGGAAGACAACAGTCAAGCGATGACCTCATCTTGGTTTGGGAGCTCCGGTTTCCACATGTTAGTCCAAGAAACGCCAATTACTGGACAAAAGCCAGTATCTTGTGACACAATTCAAAAGAGATGGTGAAGATTAAGGCTGTAACTCACTCAGTAAGGGGAGTTGGCTGTCTTGTAGTGTTTCTAATTGAGATAGAGAAAAATTGGGAGAGAGAAGATTCCTGAATACAGAAAGGATTAAGGAATTCTGCTACTTTCCTCCTCAGGGGTACTATTTCCATATTCGTGGGTTGGCCAAAAATTCATTTGGGTTTTTCTGTACGAGCAGGAAAAGCCTGAATGAACTTTTTGGCCAACCCAGTACATCCTCACCAAATAGCCCCAGGATGTGTGAGAGGAGAGGAGAGAGAAAATGAATAGAAGAGACGAGACTCATACCAGTCGATGATTAACTGGAAAGGGCTTGTTTATTTGGGCTTATGCTCTTTGTGTCTCAAGTTGTGTCCGACTCTTTGCTACCCCATGGACTGCAGCACCCCAGGCTTCCCTGTCCTTCACTATCTCCCCGAGTTAGCTCAAACCCATGTCCATTGAGTCGGTGATGCCATCCAACCAGCTCATCCTCTGTCACCCCCTTCTCCTCCTGCCCTCAACCTTTCCCAGCATCAGGGTCTTTTCCAATGACTGCTCTTCGCATCAGATGACCAAAGTATTGGTGCTTCAGCCTCAGTCCTTCCAATGAATATTCAGGGTTGATTTCCTTTAGGATTGACTGGTTGGATCTCCTTGCTGTCCAAGGAACTCTCAAAAGTCTTCTCCAGTGCCACAGTTGGAAAGCCTCAGTTCTTCAGTGCTCAGCCTTCTTTATGGTCCAACTCTCACATCTGTACGTGACTGCTGGAAAAGCCATAGCTTTGACTAGATGGACCTTTGTCAGCAAAGTGGTGTCTCTGCTTTTCCTGTTCCCTTTACTCTCTAGGTCAAGAAATCTCTTACTCCAGAGAAGGCAGGGAACCATATCATTTCTCTTCTTGACACTGGGTCAAGCAGTGAATTGAGTCAGCAAGTCAAATGAGTCTGCAAGAGCATTTCCCTTTTACTTGTAATTGTTGTTGAATGTAAACCGTGTGGGTACATTTGTGTGTGTGTGTGTTTAGAATGGGTCTAGGGCACTTATGAAAAAAGATCCTGCACCCTCACTAGAATAACCCCTGGGTGAGAGGCTGCAAATCCTTATAGATGCTACTTCAGCACCAGTCTGGTGGGGTCAGAAAGGCTCCTGGTATTGAGAAAATTAATAAAGAAAAACTGCACTAAAATAGAGTTAGGAGACCAGAAGGGAGAGCTCTCATACACATATCACACGATGCCAACACAGATCCCAGCAGGAAGAAATGTACCTTGCATCTCCATCAAGAAGTGACATCCTTTAACCACCAGCAGGAGATTGTCTCCTTGCCTGGTAACAGACCAGCCAATGAGACGCCGCTTTCCTTCAAACTCCCAGTTTCCTCCAATGATTTTTGTTTATAGCAGCCCCTTTCAACTCCCCCTTCTCCTCTATAAAGAGAGTTTGCTTTACAGAATTTGCATGTGGGTCACCGTAGTTGCATGTCCTGAATTGCAGTTCTTTGCTGCTCCCACATAAACCTGTTTAACTGGAAAAATAAGTGACTGTTTTATTGTTTTAGGTTAACAATGTACAGAAAAGGAAGTGCTCTGAGTTCAGAAAGCCTGGGGCTTGTCTCGACATGTTTCCACTGGCTGTATAACTTTGAACAAATTATTAGAAGAGGTAAATGAATACGTTTGAAAATGCCTTTTTAACTGAAAAAACGGACTTCCCTGGTGGCTCAGATGGTATAGCATCTGCCTACAACGAGGGAGACCCAGGTTCAGTCCCTGTGTCGGGAAGATCTCCTGGAGAAGGAAATGGCAACCCACCCCTGTATTCTTGCCTGGAGAATCCCATGGATGGAGGAGCCTGGTTAGTCTATAGGCTACAGTCCATGGGGTTGCAAAGAGTCGGACACAACTGAGCAACTTCACTTTCACTTTTTTTTTTTAAACTGAAAAAGCTAAACAATCACAAGAGACTCGGGTTCGATCCCCCTGGAGGAGAAAGTGGCACCCACTTTCTCCAATAATCTTGCCGGAAGAATCCCATGGATGGAGTAGCCTGGCGAGCTGTAATCCATGGGGTCACAAAGAGTCAGACAGACTGAACGTCTGAGCACTGTACAGAGAGCGCTGTACAATATTTAAGGTTTATCAATAGATGATGATGTACAGTAGTGAGTTTTGATCATATTTTTTTCTTCTCTGCCATCTTTTACCCCTATACTGATGCTAAATCGTACTGATCCCTTACATTTCATCGTAATCATTCTTGTAGGACTTGATTAGAAGCCTTTTCTGTGCACATCAAACTTGCCCATAATCAACTATTTACCAAATCACAGGAAATAACCAAATTAGGGCATCCCTGGTTTTCCTTCTTGCCTCCCCAACCTGCTCCTCTCTTGAGGTAGTTGAGGCTTCTCTGTTTTTGTGGCACTTAAGCAAAATCTATTTCAAAGATTATTTTATATATGTCTGTCCAGTAGATCATGAGCTGCTAGAAATTAGAAAGTGGTCAGTAAATGTTTGTCGAATTAGACTGATATGAAACATAATTGGTTATGACCCCGTAGTGTTACATTATTTACATAGCTATTTTTCACTCTCATTTACATTTGAGTGTGTGTGTGTGTGTGTGTGAGTGTGTGTGAGTGTGAGTGAGTGAGTGTGTGTGTGAGAGTGTGTGTGTGAGTGAGTGTGTGTCTGAGTGTGTGTGTGTGAGTGTGTATGTGTCTGAGTGTGTGAGTGTGTGTGTGAGTGTGTATGTGTCTGAGTGTGTGAGTGTGAGTGTGTGTGTGTGTGTGTGCTTGCACTCAGTTGGTCAGTCGTGTCTGACTCTTTGCAACTGATCCCAAGGACTATAGCCCACCAGACTCCTCTGTCCGTGGAATTCTCCAAGCAAGAATATTGGAGTGGGTTGCCATTTCCTCCCCAGGGGATCTTCCCAACGCAGAGATTGAACCAGCGTTTCTTGCCTTTTCTGCATAGGCCAGTGGATTCTTTGATTTAGGGTTTTATTGTTGTTTACTGTTATAAATAAGGCTGTGATGAAGATCTTTGTGACAAGCTTATTTCTGTTGTTTCAGATTATTTTAATAGATTTGAGTCCTAAAAGTAGAGTTAAATTTCGATTAGTATTATCAGGTTGCTTTCCGGAATTACTGCACAATTAAAATCCCCATTTATGTGACTGTTTTACACATTGTAGTTCACACATTTGTATGGCATGAATACACATCTATCAACATCACTGCATTGGAAGCATCGCAGTAGCTAAGTTTACCGTTTACCTTCACTAAGAATGTTGCCTGAGTATAGAGGTCCCAAGGAGTGGAAGCTTGCAGGCCTCAGCAATGAAGCAACAAAATTTAAAAGGCCCTGCCCAGATAGTGCAGTCTCCCAGGAAACTTAGGAGGGCCAAATGCAGGGCCTGGGGATTAAAAAAATTTCAGTCTTTGTTCGTTACCTTCTCTGCTACCTCAATAGGTAATACTGATGGTTAACAATGCATGTTAAGGGTTATGATGTAATGAATAGATAAGGCAAAAGACTTCTTTTGGTTAATTTCATTGTGACGAGAATGACAGTGAGGGACATCTCTGGCAGTCCAGTGGTTGAGACTCCAGGCTTCTACTCCCTGGCTGGGGAACTAAGATCTGGCAAGCCCTGCATCCAATAAAATAACATAAAATAATAAATAAAAAAATAAGGCATCCACATGATAGCGAGTCTTGAGCCAGTCATAGAAAGCCAAGATCTCCTTTGAGTCATCTGTTGAGTCACAAGAGCCCTTGTCACTTGCAATCATGTTAAAATATTGAGAAATGTAAGGTATAATATTGATGTAGAGAAAAACATGTAGGTCCTCCAAGTTTGTGACTATTGATTTGGTTCTTCTTCAGTTAAGAAGTCGCTTGTGTTTAATGATGCAGCTGATTCAATAGCTGGTCATTTGCCTTGGGTTCCCTGGTCCCACCCAGGTCTCACAGGCCCTTCTGTCGTGTGATGGGGGCTGCAGACCAAGTCTCCTGTTGGCTTATTTGTGGGTTCCTCATCATGATGAGAAGCCTCATCATCTTCAGGAAGAGAGGAGGATGAAGACTGTCAAATGCACGGGGTGGAGCCTCGGGGTGGGGAGGAGGGGGCAGGGGGCAAGCAAAAGAGCTCATTTAAACAGAAATGATTACTAGAGAGCAGAAAATGCAGATTGTGAAGATGAGCATTCTCGAGAAGGTTGAGCGGACCCTGAGCTATGTCAGTGGTGAGAAGGTTAGAAAGAGAAGGGATGGTATAGAAACCATGTGAACATGGTTTGTCTACACCAGGCTAATTATTTTGAAATCAAATCAGTCTTTTAAAAAATCTTTTATTTTAATTTATTTATTTGGCTGAGCTGGGTCTTAGTTGTGGCACACAGGATCTTCAGTTGCAGCACGTGAACTCTTAGTTTCGGCATGTGGGATCTAGTTCCCTGACCAGGGATTGAACTCAGGCCCCCTGCTTTGGGGGAGTGGAATTTCAGCCACTGTACCACCAGGGTTGTCCCTAAAATCAGTCTAATTCAGTAACTTTTTTTTTTCATTTATTTTTATTAGTTGGAGGCTAATTACTTTACAATATTGTAGTGGTTTTTGTCATACATTGACATGAGTCAGCCACGGATTTAGGTGTATTCCCCATCCTGATCCCCCCTCCCGTCTCCCTCCCCATCCCATCCCTCTGGGTCTTCCCAGTGCACCAGCCCTGAGCACTTGTCTCATGCATCCAACCTGGGCTGGTGATCTGTTTCACCCTTGATAGTATACTTGTTTCAATGCTATTCTCTCAGAACATCCCACCCTGGCCTTCTCCCACAGAGTCCAAAAGTCTGTTCTGTACATCTGTGTCTCTTTTTCTGTTTTGCATATAGGGTTATCATTACCATCTTTCTAAATCCCATATATATGTGTTAGTATGCTGTATTGGTCTTTATCTTTCTGGCTTACTTCACTCTGTATAATGGGTTCCAGTTTCATCCATCTCATTAGAACTGATTCAAATGAATTCTTTTTAATGGCTGAGTAATATTCCATGGTGTATATGTACCACAGCTTCCTTATCCATTCGTCTGCTGATGGGCATCTAGGTTGCTTCCATGTCCTGGCTATTATAAACAGTGCTGCAATGAACACTGGGGTGCACGTGTCTCTTTCAGATCTGTTTTCCTTGGTGTGTGTGCCCAGGAGTGGGATTGCTGGGTCATGTGGCAGTTCTATTTCCAGCTTTTTAAGGAATCTCCACACTGTTCTCCATAATTGCTGTACTAGTTTGCATTCCCACCAACAGTGTAAGAGGGTTCCCTTTTCTCCACACCCTCTCCAGCATTTATTGCTTGTAAACTTTTGGATAGCAGCCATCCTGACTGGTATGTAATGGTACCTCATTGTGGTTTTGATTTGCATTTCTCTGATATTTTTTGAATGTCAAGAACTGTATTAAGAATGGTTTTCCACTATGTGCCAAGTCTCTGTTACCTGAGAGACCCAGTAGCTGGACTTGCATTGTTTCTTGCTGAAGAAATTCACACTCAGTGATCTGAGTAGGAAAAGAAAGTAACAAATCACTTCAATAAGCCTAACAGCTTGAACAGCTAGATTACATAGGTCCTATTGAGGCAGATGAAAGAGGAGAGTGGAAAAGCTGGCTTAAAACTCAACATTCAGAAAACTAAGGTCATGACATCTGATCCTATCACTTCATGACAAATAGACGGGGAAACAATGGAAACAGTGACAGACTTTATTTTTGCGGGTGCTCCAAAATCACTGTAGATGGTGACTGCAGCCATGAAATTAAAAGATGCTTGCTCCTTGGAAAGAAGGCTATGACCAACCAAGACAGCATATTGAAAATCAGAAACATCACCTTGCCAACAAAGGTCCTTCTAGTCAAAGCTGTGGTTTTTCCAGTGGTCATGTATGGATGTGAGAGTTGGACTGTAAAGAAAACTGAGTGCCGAAGAATTGATGCTTTGGAACTGTAGTGTTGGAGAAGACTCTTGAGAGTCCCTTGGACTGCAAGGAGATCTAACCAGTCCAGCCCAAAGGAAATCAACCCTGAATATTCATTGGAAGGACTGATGCTGAAGCAGAAACTCCGATACTTTGGCCACCTGATGTGAAGAACTGACTCATTTGAAAAGACCCTGATGCTGGGAGAGATTGAAGGCGGGAGGAGAAGGCACAACAGAGGATGAGATGGTTGGATGGCATCACCGACTTGATGGACATGAGTTTGAGCAAGCTCCGGGAACTGGTGATGGACAGGGAAGCCTGGCGTGCTGCAGTCCGTGGGGTCGCAAGGAGTCAGATGCTGTTGAATGACTAAACTGAACTGAACTGACTGAGGCAGAATTAATGGGAGAACAGATTAGAGATTTAATAAAAATGTGATGAGAAGGCTTAATGAGATAAGAGATTATAAAAAGACTTCTGGAAATATTTTGTAAAGTCCCACACAAAATTTCCAAATTTAAAGTTAAAAGATGACTTCAAAGAGAGAGCAGTTCCTGGTGAAAATCAAACTGATTATCTGACAGAGCAAGTGGAGAAAGTTGTACACAGTGCAGAACAAAAACTTGAAGAAATGGATACCACAGATGAAAAGACAAAAGACATAGAAGACACAGATAACAGAAATTACAAATAAAGAGATGAAGAAGATATGGGAGATAAATACAGTTCAAAGAACAATAGGTAAAACTTCCTTGTCTGAATAAAGTCTTGCTTTTTTCAGACTGAAAGTGTTCCACCAACTCCAGAAGTATTTCTGACAACGACATATAAACCAAATTCATCCAAATAAATATTCTAAAGTTCAAAAAAAGAAAAAGTTTAGTAAACTTTCCCAGTGCAAAGAGAAAAGCCGTTATAGCATGAGCAGAATTAGACTAGCATCAGACTTCTTATGTGCAACACTGGAAGTTAGAAAACAATAAAGATCACTTACAAGTCTCGAGAGAAATTGAGTCATAATGTCATTCAAATGGGAGGACAAAAGACAGCCATTATTAAACAGGCTGGGATCCACTCTCTTTGAAGGTACACTTTTTATATGACTGGAGGAATTATTCTAACTGAATGAAATTTAATGATAACCTAGATCTCAGGATAGGAGAAGATGAAGAGTATAAGAAACAGCAGTGAGCAATGTACTTCTAAGATGTATAATTAAGTCTAAAGGATGATGACAAGGGCTGTGAACTGTAATATGAGTTAAGTAATAATCCCCTAAATAGAAGAGGCTGACTGCATGTATCTGTATGAAATAATAGCTGTCTCCCCAGGCAATAAGCTCTAATGTTTATGAGTGATACTTAGGTTACAATTTCAATTTTAAATGAGTCTCACCAGTTGGTACAAGGGTGACGGGAAACTCTTGTTTAGGGTTGGTGGTGTAGAGAACAGATTAATAAAAATCTTGATGTGGGGAACATCATTATTACTTAATTTTATTACTACATATCTATGACTTTGTGAAGTTAGGGAGTTATGAGTAGCTGACACAGAGAGAGAAAGTTCCTAATTAATTTGCAAAGTTAAGGTGGAAATAAAAATAATAATAAAAAAACTTTTTCAATGCAGCAAATTAAGAATGGTATCAAGAGGAAGCAACAGTGAAAACTGATTACAAACAGAAAGTAAAATGTAAAAATAAAATGCATATTACAATGAAAGTAAAGGACTACTTTAATAAAAAACAAGCAGCTTCAGAATACTTACAAATTTTACCTCTATGCTGTTTAAAATAAATTCAACTAAAGTAAAATAGTAGAGTGGAAACTAATGGGGCATACAAAGATATTTTAGCAAAAGTGAAAGTTGCTCAATCGTGTCCAACTCTTTGCGACCCCATGAACTATACAGTCCATGGGATTCTACAGGCCAGAATACTGGAGTGGCTAACTGTTCCCTTCTCCAGGGGGTTTTTCCCAACCCAGGGATTGAACCCAGGTCTCCCGCATTGCAGGTGGATTCTTGACCAGCTGAGTCACCAGGGAAGGCCAAGAATATGAGAGTGGGTAGTCTTTCCCTTCTCCAGCGGATCTTCCCGACCCAGGAATCAAACCGGGGTCTCCTGCATTGTTGGCGGATTCTGATTTTAGCAAAACAGAAAACCAAAGAAAGGTAAAGGCAGCTATATTGACGTCTGCTCAGTCACTCAGTCGTGTCCAACTTGTTTGGAACCTCATTGTTTGTAGCCCACCAGGCTCCTCTGTCCATGGAATTTTCCAGGCAAGAGTACTAGAGTGGTTTGCCATTTCTTACTCCAGTAATAATATATACCAGATTTTAAAAATCTGAGGAGTGATACAGGAGAGTGATAAAAAGCATAATCTATAAGGAAGAGATAATAAATGTTTGTCTCCAAATAACATAGCAGTAAAACATAGAAGGTAAAACAAGAACTAGAAATGCAAAGTGACCTTATAAAATCCAAAATCATAGTAGGGACTGTAGCATACCTTTTTCAGAAAAATAAGTGAACAGTAAGTAAGACTGTGAATGTCTCAAATAAGGTAGTCAACAAACCAGATCCAGACATAGGCCTTAGATAATTCTGTGCCCTACTCTTCACTACATCCCCCAGACAACTGTGGAAATAAATCATTTATCTAACTACAAAGAAAACCTTAAGACATCCTAAATAATTTTTATGGCCCCAATTGTTTGACTATAAAGCAGTTTACTAGAAATTATTCATAAACAAGTAGCGATATAATTATTTGTACATTCATGACCAAACTTTAAATTGGTCAAGCTGGGAAGAGCACTACCAAGCATGTGGAAAAAATGAATGCAAATTCCCTCTAGAGAAATAAGCTGTTAATTAAAGCCTTGTGAAATTTGCACACATAGGGTCTCACCACAGATGAGCTCACAACAAAAATTCTCAAACATGCGAGAAGAGGTTCTGATTCTCGCAACACTCACTCAGTTGTTTTGGATGGACTCTCCCACTGAGGACTTCAGCCCAGTACTGTTGGAGACACATCAGCCTTGGCCCCTTGCTTGGTTCTGATCTTTTCAAGTGCCCTGAGACACTTGCGGGTTGAAACATTGAGGGCATATTGCAGATACTTAAAGTATCCATCAGAGTATATAAATAACAAGGGCTAGAAATATGAGACAAAAAATTAAAAGAAATAAAAAAAAGAGAAATATTCCATCCAAAGAGCAGAAGTTAATCAGGCCATATGCTAAAGGCATACCCTTTTTAGAGAATGTTGTTGTTCAATCACCCAGTCGTGTCCGACTCTTTGTGACCCCATGGACTCAGCACGCCAGGCCTCCCTGTCCCTCACCATCTCCTGGAGTTTGCCCAAGTTCATGTTCATTGCATCAGTGATGCCGTCCAGCCATCTCATCCTCTGTTGCCCTCTTCTCCTTCTGCCCTCAATCTTTCCCAGCATCAGGGACTTTTCCAATGAGTCAGCTATTCGCATTAGGTGACTAAAATACTGGAGCTTCAGCATCAGTCCTTCCAATGAGTATTCAGGGTTGATTTCCCTGTAGACTGCTTTGATCTCCTTGCTGTCCAGGGGACTTTCAGGAGACTTCTCCAGTACTACAGTTTGAAGACATCAATTCTTTGGCATTCTGCCTTCTTTATAGTCCAGCTCTCACAACTGTACGTGACCACTGGGAAGACCATGACCTTGACTGTATGGGCCTTTGTCGACAGAGTAATGTCTCTCCTTTTCAAAACACTGCCAGGTTTTTCATATCTTTCCTGCCAAGAAGCAATCATCTTCTCATTTCATGGCTTATTTTAGAGAATATTTTATGTCATACCTGGAGATCATGGAGTTGCTCTTCTAATCTGTTGTGAGAGAACAAGGAGCCTTGCTACTTTCTGATCGATTTGAGAATGTGACTTGATGCAACCAAACCCTGGCTTCAAGTTTTTTTGTTTTTTGTTTTGCCCATTGATTCAGCCTGATGGGGGCCCCAATCCTGCTGCATGCCGTGTATTTATTCTCTGTCTTTCAGTTGTCTGCCATGATGAGAAATCAGAGATGCAGTGGGCTGCCCTGTCTGGGAGCTCTTACTCATATACTTTTTGGTGGGTCAGCCTTGACTGTGCAAATATTAGGTTGGCCAAAAACTTGGTTGGGGTTTTTCCTAAGGTGTAATGGAAAAACCAGAAAAAACTTTTTGGCCAAGTCAATATTTCCAGGCATTTGAGGACATCTGAGCTAAGTGATGTGCAAAGACTCACTTATCTCAATAGGGCTTATCAGGCTAGAGTCATATCTATAGAATGCTAATTGAACAAGTTTTTAAAGATTCTAGGCTTTCCTGGTAGCTCAGACAGTAAAGAATTTGCCAGCAATGCAGGAGATCTGGGTTGGATCTCTGGATTGCAAAGATCTCCTGGAGGAGGAAATGGCAACCTACTCCAGTATTCTTGCCTGGAGAATTACATGGACAGAGGAGCCTGGTGAGCTGCGATCCATGGTGTCACGAAGAGTCAGACACGACTGAGCAACTAATACAATAGAGGCACAGAGCTTACCTAAAAGGGTCCTGGATTTAGCTAATTGGTCATCATTATTAGCTCATATTTCCAGGTGTCATATTTTTTATTTTTTTCTTTTTTGGCTGCACTGCATGGAATGTGGTATCTTAGTTCCCTGACTAGAGATTGAACCTGGACCCCTGCCATAGAAGTGTGGAGTCTTAACTGCTGGACTGCCAGGGAAGTTTCCCCAGGTGTCAGTTATTAAAATTATATTCTGCTTAGTGTATGTGTTACTGAAACTCCCCAGACCTACCTTTATACTGAAAATAGATTCTTAATAGCAGGGGCAGGGTTTTCACCATGACTGGATTGATCTCAGTCCAGTGATCACAGGGAGAGAAAATACATACATTACATGATGAATGTGATAGTAACAAAAGTCGCCTTAATCATGTCAGGGACTGAATGTCTCCACTCCCAAGTTCATATGTTGATGTCCTAACTCCCAGTGTGTTGCTGTGTGGAGATGGGGCCATAGGGAGGCAATTAGAGTTAGTTTAGGTCGTGAGGGTGGCCCCTCATGATGGAATTAGTAACCTCAGAAGAGCACACGAAGAGGGAAGGCCATGTGAGGACATAGCAAGGAGGCAGGCATCTGCAACCCAAGGAGAGAGCTCTCACCAGGAACTGAATCAATTGGCACCTTGATCTCAGACTTCCCAGGCTCCAAAACTGTGAGAAAATAAATTTCCGTTGTTTACACCACTTAGTCAGTGGTATTTTTTATGGTGGCCTGAGATGACTAAGGGGCTTCCCCGTTGGCTCAGCAGTTAAAAAAAAAAAGAATCCCCCTGCAATTCAGGAGACTTGGGAGGCCAGGTTTGATCTCTGGGTCAAGAAGATCTCCTGGAGGAGTAAATGGAAACCCACCCCAGTGTTCTTGCCTGGGAAATCCCATGGACAGAGGAGCTTGGCGGGCTGCAGTTCATGTGGTCTCAAAAGAGTCGGACCCGATGAAGTGACTGAGCACACACCCGTGAGATGACTAAGACAATCCCTGATGTAAAGTGATGGCAATAAGGGGTAAATGCCCTGGGTATGTTGGGCTTATCATGTTGTTGTTCAGTAGCCCAGTTGTGTCCAACTCTTTGTGACCCCAAGGACTCAGCATGCCAGGCCTCCCTGTCCCTCACCATCTCCTGAGGTTTGCCCAAGTTCATGTCCGTTGCATTGGTGATGCCATCCAGCCACCTCATGCTCTGATGCCCTCTTCTTCTGCCCTCAATCTTTCCCAGCATCAGGGACTTTTCCAATATATCCTTCAAAATATCCTCCTGAGTGTGGAAACTCAATATTAGAACAGTGAACACTGTGGTCCATAGAGGGGAAATGATTTGCCCAGAATTAATAGGAAAAAGCAACTTTGAATGCCTTTATTTACAGTACATTTCTTACAATATACCTTATTTGACTTATGAATAAAGAATATATAATTTTTTAAATTTAAAATCATCTATTGAAATATCTCAAAGACTAGGCAGAATGTTGAATAGTGGTTCAAGCAGAAGACAGAGGTTAAATAGTTTGCCCCACTTTCCCCACTGAACCCAGAACCAGGGGGCTGCCAGAGTCCAAATCGAATTACTAATAATCAGATTGAAAGAGTCAAGATTGGCCCCCTAGAAGCCTTATAAGATAGGTCTTAATTTGGGTATAGTTTCGGTTTTAAGGAGAATTGGGATTACTTCATTAACCAGATTACATTTAATTAATCAGATTATATTTAATTAATCAGATTACAGTTTGCAAAAAGCTTTCCATGCACTGTCACATTTAATCTGTACAACAGTTGATATGATAATAATAATCTCCATATTACAGAAGAGAAAAATTGAGGCTCTAAGAAATTAAGTGATTTTCTCAGGCTCACTTAGCTGGTCTGTGACAGAACCCAAACACTGATCCAAAGACTTTGATGGGAAAATGCATGCTCATTGTACAGAGTTTAGGAACGCCAGGAGGAAGAAATGGGCTCCCTCATAGGTACCATTGTTTGCCACGATTGATCTCATTATTTCCTGACCCTTGACTCTGAGAGGGCAACTGATGGTAACTGAAAACCAAAATTCTCTGATCCATAAATATCATGTTGATATAGTCACCAAGTGCTTAATAAACCTGCATGGGGATGAGGACAGAAGCAAGAGGGCAGTCAGCTACGTGCATAACACACAGTTGAGAATAGCTTAGAATGGGATCACTAAGTGCTTGACATATAGAGTATAAAAATCAGATAGAGGAACCAGTTATCTCCTCAGTCAATTGAATATGCTTGACTTCTGGGGAACTGGGGCTTCCCTGGTTGCTCAGCTGGTAAAGAATGCAATGCAGGAGACCCCAGTTTGACTCTTGGGTCAGGAGGATCCCCTGAAGGGATAGGCTACCCACTCCAGTATTCTGGTGCTTCCCTGGTGGCTCAGACGGTAAAGAATCCGCTTGCAGTGTGGGACAGCTGGGTTTGCTTCCTGGATTGGGAAGATCGCCTGGAGAAGGCCGTGGCAACCTACTCCAGTATTCTTGCCTGGAGAATCCCCATGGACAGAGGAGCCTGGTGGGCTACAGTCCACGGGGTAGCAAAGAGTTGGACACGACTGAGTGACTAAGAACAGCACAGAGTAAAACAAATGGAGTAAGAAGCTCGAATAGGTTAGTTCAAGCTGCAACAGAAAAATGAGATGGACTTAATGTGAAATATAAGATGAAGCTCAATTAGCTGAAAGGAACCAAGATTTCAGGTGAATGGTGTGTACTACAAAAAAAAAAAAAAAAAAGAAAGTTGAAGCTTTAATTGAAGCCATGGTTGTTACTTAAAATACCATGAAACCATTTGGAGTGAATCAAACATTAACTGATTTCATCTGCAAATGCATGGCACCCGAAAGAGAAAGTTGGACCCCAAGTAAACTCTGTGCATCCAAACAATGGGGATTTGACTTAGGGAGAAACCCATGGAACCTAAATGAAAATTGCAGAAACTAAAAGAGGCATGGATTTATGAAATAAGTCATGCATGGAAATAGAATAAAGAGATGATACTGAAATGCCACAAGACCCAGTGATGATAGAGTTAAGTGACATATGGAGGAGGCAGAATGACTTGTTTTCATACTTTCCTGGTGTAGCTGATAAAATGTTTTAAAAGAGAAAAGAAAAACAAAAATTCAAAGCAGTTTCTGAGCAAGAGATGTTAGGACTTTTTGAATAAGAAACACTGCCCAGAGTTGTCACAGAATAAAGGAAAAAATATTTGGTACTACATGACTGAGTACCAAAGTCCATGATGCCGGAAAGATTGAGGGCAGATGGAGTAGAGGGCGTCAGAGCATGACGTGGCTGGATGGCGTCACTGATGCAATGGGCATGAACTTGGGCAAACTTCAGGAGATGGTGAGGGACAGAGAGGCCTGCTGTGCTGCAGTCCTGGGGGTCACAAAGAGTTGGACACGACTGGGCAACTGAACAACTGCAACACATGCGAAGGATGTGAAGCTTTCAAGGTGTGACCTTTCACTGTAAGAGAAATGTGTGTTAGTTGCTCAGTCGTGTCCAACTCTTTGCAACCCCATGGACTGTAGCCTGCCAGTCTCCTCTGTCTGTGGAATTTCCCAGGCAGGAATACTGGAGTGGGTTGCCATTTCCTTCTCCGGGGGATCTTCCTGACCCAGGGATTGAACCTGGGTCTCCTGTAGTGCAGGTAGACACTTTACCATCTGAGCCACCAGGGAAGCCCCTGTAAGAGAAAGGAAGGACACAATTCTAGACACAAATCATGGCCTAAACTGGGTCTATTTTGGCTGGTATTAGTAGAACTACACTAGCATTCTTTCAGTTAATGTTTATATGGTGTATCTTTTTCCATCTGCTTGTGTTCAGTCTTAATGATTTAAGTATTTCAGTGGGCCTCTGTAAAAAAGCATACAGTGGCACATTATAAACCCCACTGCATTTTTTTGCTTCATAACTAAACCATTAGACCTATTTACATTTGTTATAACTGCCAGGTTTATAAATTAGACTTATTTTTTTCCAGTTGTGTGTGTTTATGTGTGTGCTTGTGTTCTATGTTTCATTGCTTCCTTTTCTCAGCTTCTTATAGATTTGTTTTTCTCATTTTTTTTTTCCTCTTCTATTTTAGAAGGTACGCAGTGGTCCCCAACCTTTTTGGCACCAGGGACCAGGTTTGTGGAAGACACTTTCTCCACGCACCAGGGTTGCGGTAGGGGGGGTGGGGGGGAGGGGCGGCGATGGTTTCGCAATGATTCAAATACATACCAGGGCTTCCCTGGTGGCTCAGACAGTTAAGAATCTGCCTGCAATGCAGGAGACCCTAGTTCCATCCCTGGGTTGGGAAGATTCCCCTGGAGAAGGAAATGGCAACCCACTCCAGTATTCTTGCCTGGAGAGTCCCGTGGACAGAGGAGCCTGGCGGGCTACAGTCTATGGGGTCGCAAAGAGTCAGACACGACTGAAGCGGCTTAGCACCCACATCCTGCTTTATACTGATCTTTCTGAATCTCTAGTTGAATGTTCTCAAACTTCTCAACTATTCTCTCCTCACATGTTGTTTCTATATCTGATTCTTTTTCCATCTGGCACTCACATCAGACCTGAGATAGTTTCTCCCAACCTACCATCCATGATTCTTAAAAGCTCTTTTCCATTTCCCATTTCTCCATCTTTCTATGCCTCATTCCTTATAGTTTATTCAGCTCTATTTTCTAATTCGGTATTCTCTCTTTGGCCAGATTTTCCCTTCTGTCTCTGCGATGAAGGTAGTTCTTCGAGAAAAGAACTATATTTGGTTCTGCCAGGCAACAGGTACAACTGCCATTCTGGGACCACTTTTAACTACATTTTTGACAGTACTTTTTGGACAGCACAGGTTGTGTAAATTGGGATTGCAAACCATGCAAAGACTGGCATGTGGCTTTCCCCTTCTACTCAGTGACAAAGTTCCAGACAGTGTTTGTTCTCACTTCCCCCCAGGGAGAGGTGCAGAGATCATGTTTGCTTCTAGGGTATGCTTTTAGAAGATAGCTTTTGGGGTCCAGAGTTTTTTTGGGGGGTTCCATTAAGTCACACTTAAAGGGGTCCCTGTCCTTGCCTCCTCTTTTCCAAACTCTGCAAGACTTTGAACACCAAGGCTCACGTTCACGGTAAATAGTTCAGTTCAGTCACTCAGTCATGTCTGACTCTTTGTGACCCCATGAACTGCAGCACGCCAGGCCTCCCTGTCCATCACCAACTCCCGGAGTACACCCAAACCCATGTACATTGTGTCGGTGATGCCATCCAACCATCTCATCCTCTGTCGTCCCCTTCTCCTCCTGCGCTCAATCTTTACCAGCATCAGGGTCTTTTCCAATGAGTCAGCTCTTCGCATCAAGTGGCCAGAGTATTGGAATTTCAGCTTCAACGTCAGTCCCTCCAATGAACACCCAGGACTGATTGCCTTTAGGATGGACTGGTTGGATCTCCTTGCATTCCAAGGGACTCTCAAGAGTCTTCTTCAACACCACAGTTCAAAAGCATCAGTTCTTTGGCACTCAGCTTTCTTTATAGTCCAGCTCTCACATCCATACATGACCACTGGAAAAACCATAGCCTTGACTAGATAGACCTTTGTTGGCAAAGTAATGTCTCTGCTTTTTAATATGCTGTCTAGGTTGGTCATAACTTTCCTTCCAAGGAGCAAGCATTTTTAAATTTCATGGCTGCAATCACCACCACAGTGATTTTGGAGCCCAGAAAAATGAAGTCAGCCACTGTTTCCACTGTTTCCCCATCTATTTGCCATGAAGTGATGGGACCAGATGCCATGATCTTAGTTTTCTGAATGTTGAGCTTTAAGCCAACTTTTTCACTCTCCTCTTTCACTTTCATTAAGAGGCTCTTTAGTTCCTCTTCACTTTCTGCCATAAGGGTGGTGTCATCTGCATATCTGAGGTTATTGATATTTCTCCCGGCAGTCTTGATTCCAGCTTATGCTTCCTCCAGCCCAGTGTTTCTCATGATGTACTCTGCATATAAGTTAAATTAGTAGGGTGACAATATACAGCCTTGATGTACTCCTTTTCCTATTTGGAACCAGTCTGTTGTTCCATGTCCAGTTCTAACTGTTGCTTCCTGACCTGTATACAGGTTTCTCAAGAGGCAGGTCACATGGTAAATATGCTCAATGTAAAAGCTGTCTCTGCTTTTGTTTCTGGTTGCCTGTCTTTACTTAGTTTTTAACCTGAGAATTCTTGACATTTTGCTAACTTGTGAACGTAATTGAGATAACTTTTGTTTGTTTCTTTATTTTCATTTTATCCATTATTTTTAGTTGTTTTACGTGGAAACTAGTCAAACTGGATGTCTGATCCATCTTGGTTAATGCCTACATATACAGCATTCAGAGGAATTTTTTGAACTTAATACTGCATCAAAATACCAAAGTACCTTGTTTAGAATGGTTGCAATGGGGATTCCTTTATATTTAACTAGGCATACATATACACACGTGTTGCTCAGTCATGACCATCTTTTTGGGACCCCATGGACTGTAGCCCAGCAGGCTCCTCTGTCCATGGAATTCTTCAGGCCAGAGAACTAGAGCAGGTAGCCTTTCCCTTCTCCAGGGGATCTTCCCAACCCAGGGATTGAACCCAGGTGTTCTGCGTTACAGGCAGATTGTTTACTATCTGGGCCACTAGGGAAGCTCATATACACAAACACACACACATACACATGATATATCCATTGGGCTTCCCTTGTGGCTCAGCTGTTAAAAAAATCCGCCTGCAATGCAGGAGACCTGGGTTTGATCTCTGGGTTGGGAAGATCCCCTGGAGAAGGGAATGGCTACCCACTCCAGTATTCTGGCCTGGAGAATTCCATGGACTGTATAGTCCATGGGGTGGCAAAGAGTCGGACATGACTGAGTGACTTTCACTTTGTATATATAAACAGGCACACTTTTGAATGTTTTATACAGTTGGATTTTCATATAAATGTCAGTCCTTAAGAATCTAAGAGGGATCTTTAACCAGAGTGTTTTGGGAAAGATCTTCATGCTAGGGTAGCCTGGGACCCTTCTCCTGCCTTGTTCAAGTTCCACCAAGTCTCTTCCATATTTACCACAATGTCTTATTTCATGAGATTCTGCACTAGGATGAGACTTTCAAAACAATGCTACTATAAAGCCATCGTGGGGTCTTTACTTCTCTCCTATATGCTCCACAGAATGATGGTGCTTCTTTTTTATATTAATTAAGGAGTAACTTTTCAGTGTTTCCTTTATCCTGCAAGCTTTCTTTTTTTTTTCCTTTATATTTTGGAGACTTGGGGGCAAGTGTCTTTCTAAGGTGACTGTGAAATCCTGCCTCCATGCTCTCTGCTAGTTGCACTGTCTTTGGGATCAGCATCCTACAATGAGTTAAATTTCTTTTGGTTAAAAGAGCTACTTCTTGCTTAGAAGCTGAGTCATATCAGCTGTAGAGCTCACACCGACCAGTGTGACTTTGTTAAAGTTGAGAAGAACTGTCTTCCACCACAGAGGTTACCTGGCACAAGTAGGTTCTGTAGAGGTGTTTGTTTTTTTTTTTCCCCATTTATTTTTATTAGTTGGAGGCTAATTACTTTACAATATTTTAGTGGTTTTTGTCATACATTGACATGAATCAGCCATGGATTTACGTGTATTTCCCATCCCGATCCCCCCTCCCACCTCCCTCTCTACCCGATCCCTCTGGGACTTCCCAGTGCACCAGCCCCGAGCACTTGTCTCATGCATCCAACCTGGGCTGGTGATCTGTTTCACCCTAGATAATATACATGTTTCGATGCTGTTCTCTCGAAACATCCCACCCTCGCCTTCTCCCACAGAGTCCAAAAGTCTGTTCTGTACATCTGTGTCTCTTTTTCTGTTTTGCATATAGGGTTATCATTACCATCTTTCTAAATCCCATATATATGTGTTAGTATGCTGTATTGGTCTTTATCTTTCTGGCTTACTTCACTCTGTATAATGGGCTCCAGTTTCATCCATCTCATTAGAACTGATTCAAATGAATTCTTTTTAATGGCTGAGTAATAGTCCATGGTGTATATGTACCACAGCTTCCTTATCCATTCGTCTGCTGATGGGCATCTAGGTTGCTTCCATGTCCTGGCTATTATAAACATTGCTGTGATGAACACTGGGGTGCACGTGTCTCTTTCAGATCTGGAGTCCTCGGTGTGTATGCCCAGGAATGGGATTGCTGGGTCATATGGCAGTTCTATTTCCAGTTTTTTAAGAAATCTCCACACTGTTCTCCATTACAGAGGTGTTTTTATGGAAGGTTTTCACATCATCAGAGTCATCATTCCAAAGTTCCTCCATGTAGGCATTATGAGTTTATTTTCCCATAGAAGATATCCACTAGGATTGTGTTCCTAGGAAGAAATTATTGGCTAGTCAAAACGGTATTCAGCAAGTCCTTTAACATTAGTAGATTAGAGATATAAGGGTCTTGGACTTTCTTGGTGGTCCACTGGTTGAGAATCCACTTGTCAATGCAGGGGACAGAGGTTCCATCCTTGGTCTGGGAAGATTCCACATGTCGCAGGGCCACTAAGCCCGTGGGTCACAACTACTGAGCTCATGTGCTGCAATTACTGAAGCCCGTGCTCTAGAGCCTTTGATCCACAAATACTGAGGCTGCGTGCTGCAAGTACGGAAGCTCATGTGCCTGGAGCCTGTGCTCCGAAGCAAGAGAAGCCACTGCAACAAAAAGCCTGAGCACCGCAACACAGTAGCCCCTCTCACTACAACTAGAGAAAGCCCATGTGCAGTAACAAAGACCCAGCACAGTCAAAAATAAATAAATGCATGAATGAATAAAATTTTTATAAAAGCAATATAAGGGACAAATGTAAAGAGAAAAAAATTCATGCATGTGCACTTATTTTCACACCTTTCTATGTGTGTTTGTTTTTTAAAGCTGTTAACTGTTGGGCTTGTTTTCTCTAAAGGGAGCTGACACAGAGCAGAATAGACTTGTTTACAATAGGTGATCCACAGGTCCTCTGCACATTCCACTCTGGGTTAATAGTGTTTCTTAGAAAGTAGAAGAACCACAGCTGTTGTCTTATTCAAAGTCTCAACCTCAAAAGCTAAGCTGATCGGAACTTGACCCACAGGCAGGAGAATTTATAATTTTAATATCCCCATTAATAAGAGTTTGCTTTGAGTTGGTCTTTGGCTTGCCAGGAGCAATTTTTACCTAAGTGCCAGGTGAATTAAGGTGGTGTGATAGTAAGTTTACAGTCAATGACACTTTTCAAAATGGCATTTTAATAAGGCTGGGTGTCCTTCCTTGTTTACAACAATAATGACTGAAATGAGAATATAGGTACTTGAGAATTACAGTCACCACCAAAGGATTTCTAAATATGGTTGATCATGTAACATCCTAATTCATGGACAGACTTGAAAGCCTGCTAAGTGGGTTGCCTGAGGTGGTGAGCTGAGTCAGAAATAAAGTATAAGGTCTTATTACCTGATTCACTGTCTTGTTTGTTAAATAACCTCCTCCACTTAATATAAATACTTTGTCTCATAGAAATATGGCACTGTCAGAGTAGGAGAAATAAACCAGTATCTTCTGGACCCCTTGCTTTCAAGGCAGAAGAAAGGAAACTAGTTTTGATTCTATCATACAATAGTTGAAGTTCTTTCTACCTGAAGATGTCAGCAACCTCACGTAGCAACAACCTAACATGAGCTCCTTAACTAAAAACCCTCTGTGTGCAATGCATTATGCTACACAATTCATTTATTCAACAAATATTTACATAACACTTTATTTAAGCCAGGAACTAGAGATACAATGAACAGGTAGATCAAATTCTTTACTCATGGAGCTTGTGTATGAGTCTGGTAACAAAAAGGAACAAATAAAGAGGTGACTAAAAGAGGGATAAGAGCTATATAGCAGGTGAAGTGTGAGGTATTACAAAGTATCTGGGAAGGCTTCCTGGAGGAAGGAGCATTTAGGCTGAGACCTAAAGGATGAGAAAGAGATATCCAGATAAAGTGGGGGTGGGGATGGAGGGTGACCATTTCAGAAATAAAACTATCAAGATCAAAGGCAGAGAGATAACATATGATAGGTTTGCTGAACGACTAAATGAATGAATGATTGAATATTCAATGATCAGACATTTTTGAATGGGGACACTCTGATGTTTCAGACACTCTGATATTTCTTTGGCATAGAGTCTGAAGTGTTTCTGTGGATGGTGATTGGATATTCCTGTCTGATACAGGTTATACAGGAAGTGGAGTCTGAAGGTACTTCCTAGGCAGGCAGACAAGGCTTTGTGACCTCATCACCTTGGGTCTGTAATTTAAGGAGTTTGGATACACCAAGGACCCCCTCGAATAGTAGGTTAAAATAACCTCTGTCAAGTGGGCCTATGGGTGACCCTGATCTTACAAAGAACGCTGAACTGTGAGCTCCCATACTTACATGGAAGTTACTCACCAGGATGTGCACTCTGAGTATTTCTCTTACTTCTCCCCCGGCCTTGAGCCAAGCTGGTTTAACCGTTCCAGGCGGCTTTCAGTCATGATGGGAGCATGAGGCTTTGGTGTCGATTAACCGGGGACAATAAAGGGGGAACCGTACGCTTGTGAGGCAGGACCCGCTGTGGAGGTGAAGGAGAACCTCCAGGAGAAGGACAGTCTGTAGAAGACACAGGGAAGGCGGCACATCCAGTTTTCTCTCCCCATTTGGAAATCTTATCACCAGCGTCAAAACTGGTGATAATTAGAATTTGGTTTTATGGAGGGTATTGACACCCTGACTGGTGAGACTTTGAGAGAATGGTTTCCACAGACAAGTGAGACTGAGTCACAAACTGGCATGAAAGTGGGAGGTGAGAAGCCAGCTCGCTTGTGTGTTCGGTCGCTCAGTCGTGTCCGACTCTTTGTGACCCCCACGGAGGACAGCCCGCCAGGCTCCTCTGTCCATGGAGTTCTCCAGGCTAGAATGCAATGGGGGAGAGAGTAGTTGAAATCCAGGCAGGGACTTCCCTGCGGCGCAGTGGATAAGACTCTGCCTGCCAATGCAAGGGGACACAGTCCCATCTGGGACGATCCCACCTTCTATGGAACGACCAAGCCCGTGTGCTACAAGCACGAAGCCCAGGCCCTAGAGCCCGCCTGCCACAGCTACTGAGCCCGTGTGCCCTAGGGCCTGTGCTCCACCACAAGGGAAGCCAACGCCACGAGAAGCCCATCCCTGCACCACAGCTAAAGGTAACCCCTGCTCTCCACGACGAGAGAAAGTCCACATAGCAAGGAAGACCCAGTGTGGCCAAAAATAAATAAAATTGTTTTAAAAAATCCAGGCAATTTGATTGTCAATATTGTACAAAAATCTTGCAATAAGGAAGGGGAAAAAAATCCTCTTACAGCCCAAAGAGGATTCACTTTTGGTAAAGATGTTCTGCAGAGAAAGACAATAAGTAGATTATCCTTGTCAGGCTGATTATTAAAAGAAATGCATAAGTCATTAAAAATGGTCACTAGATTCTTAACTGATCAGTCAGCTGAGGCATGGGCAATGAGTCCCCCGAACAAGTCTTAATTTCATTAAAGCTAATCAGAAAACGGCTTGAACATTTGATCAGTAAAATCCTAACTTCTTTCTAAATGGAGGCTATAAATTGCATCGTGCAGACCAAGTTCAGGGTGATTTTTTTTCTATCATAACTTTTTAGAGTTGCTGTGAAGACTAAACAAGATATTACAGGGGCAAGGTCTTAGTCCAGAGCTTGGTCCATAGAAAGAGTCTGATTAATGTTCATTGTTCTGTTGTTACTGCTTTTAGGAGGACCTTCCCTCCACTTTATACCTCTGCTGGCTTTGAATGGGCTTTGATCGGTCTCATTAGGAGCCTTGATGAAGTCAGATGTTGATTCACCTGATTACATGTTGGTAGATCCAGGAAGACATGCTAGAGACAAGGTCCTTTGTTAAGCAGAGTCACCTTAACACAGTTGCTGACATTTGGGGATATTTAAAGGTAAATCTAAATCTCACTTTGAAGGGATAGGGAATTTAATGGAATCATGGAATAGGAGTTTGATGGTTGAAGACTGGTAGGTAGAAACTGGAAGAGGAGGTGTGGAAGAAACAAGAGAGGCAAGGAGATGGCAGGAAGCTCAGATCAAAGGATATATGTGCTGCTGCTGCTACGTCACGTCAGTCGTGTCCGACTCTGTGCGACCCCATAGACGGCAGCCCACCAGGCTCCCCAGTCCCTGGGATTCTCCAGGCAAGAATACTGGAGTGGGTTGCCATTTCCTTCTCCAGTGCATGAAATTGAAAAGTGAAAATGAAGTCACTCAGTCGTGTCTGACTCTTAGCAACCCCATGGTCTGTAGCCTACCAGGCTCCTCTGTCCATGGGATTTCCCAGGCAAGAATACTGGAGTGGGTTGCCATTGCCTTCTCCCAAAGGATTTATGTGAGAAACATCTTATTTTGGGGTACAGCTACTTAATTCGTCATAAAATGATGACCAATATTGCAGTTATTTAAAAAAATTTTAGGTTGATATATTGTACTTTCATTTTTATTCAGTTCAAGAAATTTTCTTTTCTTTTTTTCTTTTTTTTTTGCACATGGGATTTCAGCTCCCCAACCAGGGATGGGACCCGTGCACCCTGCAGTGGGGAGGTCAAAGTCTCAACTACTAGACCACCAGGGAAGTCCTCAAGATTGCATTTAAAATCTTTGCCAGTCCTATGTTTTTCTTGAGCAACAATCCTTTTCTGTTACTAAAAGACTTAACTTAAAAGCTCCCTCATTTATTCCTGGTGATCATTCCCCGGGGCTGTGAAATGTAGCCTCCTGAGTTAGTTAACTTGTCTGTGTTTGGCCCTGGAGCGATCACCCTGTGGTATGACAAACACTTTCTACTAGAAGCATTAAGGAACAGGCTTGAAGACACGTCTCCATTTGGGACTGGGTGCTCTGGGCTTCTGGGACATATGACCTTTGGTGATGATCTTGAATGAACCACAGTTTTCTGAGATCCAGTATGGGAGAATTATGTTTGTTTTTCAGTAAAAGGATTCTTTTTAAAATAAAATCAAGGAATGAAGCGTTGATCAAATAATACTGTGAATGCCCATAATCCTTCCATCATTCTCAATTTCATTTCCTAGTGGAAACTGATGGGTATCCTTTCAAATATTTTCTATGCCTCTATAAACATATTTTATTACACACAAGTGATGTATACTTTCTTATTGTTGTTTAGTTGCTAAGTTGTGTCTGACTCTTTGTGACCCCATGGACTGTAGCCTGCCAGGTTCCCCTGTCCATGGGGTTTCCCAGGCAAGAAAACCGGAGTGGGTTGTCATTTCCTTCTCCAGAGGATCTTCCCAAGCCAGGGATCAAACCCAAGTCTCCTGCATTGGCAGACAGATTCTTTACCGCTAGCCACCAGGGAAACCGCATACTTTTATACACAAATGAAATTACTTGCAAACTCTTTCCCGATGGCTTTGTTTTTGTTTTTTTGCTTTATCTCATTGACACAAATGCTGCCAATTATCAGTGTGCAGTCTTGAAATTTATTTTCCTTCATTTTAGTAATCAACACCGGTCCATACTGGTCAACAGGCATTTTGGGGCTCGTTTTCTTGATTGAATCTAAGAGTGAAAACCAAACTAACACTGGGAGACAACCAAACTGAATACAATGGAAATAAAAGCATGAACGGTATGTTTTCAGGTCCTTGGGAGTAGGCAAGCCTGGGGTCGGCCAGGGCTTGAAGGATGAGTTAGCATTCTTTAAATGGCAAAGAACTGGGAGAAAAAGGAATCAGTGGGAGCGAAGAAGCACACTGATGTGGTTCAGAATTTGGAAGTGAAAATTATGGAGGTTCTACGACCTGCATCGTTCTGACTGGAACTCACAGGGTTCACTTTTGGGTAGTCATTAACATTTACTAGGTGACCTAATGACACCTTCATGTGATGGAAGGTTTGCTTAAGGTTTTGCTTAACAGAGCTAAGTAGGTTTTCTCTGTTCCTAAACTCTGTCTTCAGTATATATTATGGTGAATGGTGCACAGGCAGAAAATGGACTCAGGGAAGATTTCATTGGAGGTATCTTTAATCTTTGCCAATAACTCTGGAACAAACCTCCTCTTAAGAAAAGCCCCAAAGGGAGATGTATAGGTAATTGTAAATTGAAGTAAGTTACAACACCCTTCTTTGGTTTCAAAACAAGTATTGGGCTTTCACTCACCTAACCACGTTTCTCCAGAATTTTTTTTTGCCTTAGGCTGAAAGCCACGGGGAAATTCTTTACAGTCTCCTTACGAACAGAGTCTTCTCTTTAAAACATGCCCTTACCTGTCTCACTGCTAAGTAAATGACTTCCTGCTCTTTTGTATCCGTGGTTAATTTTTACTTCTTTTACTGTTGTTTTTGTTTGGGGTTATACTTTTTCTACAGTGTGATATTGAAGGGGATCCTATTATCAAGTAAATTTGAAATTCATGAAATTACTGATAGTTGACAATTTTTTTAACCTACGAAAAATGACAGTTTCATGTTGTCCAATTTAAATCTGGGACTGTGTTGTTTCTTGTTATATTAAAATTGGGGTTCATGGGTATTTTGTTTCTTACTAATTTTCTCACTTTTAACTTCACGGTCAGTCAAAATGAAATCTTTATAAGCTTCAAAACACCTCCCAGTTCAGTGTCTTGTCCCCATTTGACTGTTATCATCCGAGTTCAGGCCTCCTTATCTTTTACCTTGACTATGTGAAGTGCGTTTCTTCTTGGCTCCCAGCCTCCTAACACATTTGCCAGTTTTTCTCAGTGTTATCTTCTCAGGCACAGTCCGCCGACCTGTCAGTTTAAGACCAGGCATGGGCGGCTCCCACAAGATAACTCAGCCTCCTCTTCCTCCTTCCACTCCTGTTCCTCTGCCCACAGCTTACATCGTGATTTCCCTCTACATTCATTTTGCTTACTTCCCTTCTGCCACCAAGCTTGCTTTGCCTGGTATTGTAGCTGCCTCTGTAGCAATCCTTTCCTCCCCAGACCACAAGCTCTTTGAAGGCAGAGAGAGTCCTTCTGAGATACCGCTGCAGCGTCCAGTGTGATGGTCACCACGTGCGGCTATTCAGGCTTTGGATGGACAAGCCAGGGGTGGCTGTTCTTAGGGACTGTGCCTTGGCTTATGGGATCTTAGTTCCCCCACCAGGGATCAAACCCAGGGTCCTAGCATTGATAGTGCCGAGTCCTAACCATTGGACTACCAGGGAATTCCCCCTATGACCTTCCTAATAGTATTCCTTCTGTCAGGAATGATCCTTCTATCCCAGACCACATATAACAAAGCCCCACTGATCTCTCACACCTCACCCACTTAAATCCCTTTATTTTATTTTTTTTTTTTTTTAATTTTTATTTTTTTTTTCATTTATTTTTATTAGTTGGAGGCTAATTACTTCACAACATTGCAGTGGGTTTTGTCATACATTGACATGAATCAGCCATGGAGTTACATGTATTCCCCATCCCGATCCCCCCTCCCACCTCCCTCTCCACCCGATTCCTCTGGGTCTTCCTAGTGTACCAGGCCCGAGCACTTGTCTCATGCATCCCACCTGGGCTGGTGATCTGTTTCACTATAGATAATATACATGCTGTTCTCTCGAAACATCCCACCCTCGGCTTCTCCCAGAGACCTTCTCAGAATTATCACCTCTTTATTAACCCTTCTTTGACTCCTCAAGGAGAATGACCATTCCCTCTTTTGGACCCATAAGATTACCTTATATGATTATATCCTAAGTCCCTTAGAAAAATGTATTTGCTTACATGTCCAAATTTGTTCCCCCAAGCTCCAAGCCCTTATAGACAAGATCCCTGGCTTCCCCAGGGGTCACGTGGTTGACCCAGCCTTGGTTAGCACAGTGGCTTATGGAGACCAGATTCTCTTACATACGCTCAGAATTCAGCTGAATCTCAGTTATTTAGATCCGACCATGAAAACTGTTTTGGAAGCACTAAAACTTTGCATCTTCTAACCTGGAGAGTTCACTTGGATCTTAATTGGAAACAGAGAATCCCAGGAAAGGGAAACTGACTACAACCTCTCCACTTGGTCCAGCAGGCTCCCAGATCCCCAGTCAAGTCCGCCGACAATCTCTCTGAGACGGGAGATGCCTCCCTCCCCTCCCCCGGCCTCAGGTGCCTCAAAACACAGGGCTCCCCTGACTCCATCCTCCGTCCTCTGCGGACATTTTGCACCGTCTTCTGCCTCACAGGACTGCCCCTCATGACCATGCGAAGCTAAGAGCTGTAAAACAACCCACCCCCACCCCCGAGTGTTCCAATTGGAAACTTTTCGGCCACCAGCCGCTCCAGTTTATCGTCGAGTCTCTATTTCCTTTGGCTGTGGCACTTGCTGTGGAACCAGGAAGCAGAACCTGGCCAACTGCTACTGACCTGGAGAGTTTGGTGGGGCTTGGGTTCCATAGCCAGCCCCATGGGAACCCTTGGGACTGTGGTCAAGAGAAAGCCATGAGTTTGACTTGTGGTTGCCAGGGGGAGAGATAGGGGGAAGGGGTAGTTAGAGAGTTTGGGGTGGACAGGTACACACTGGGCTTCCCTTGTGGCTCAGCTGGTAAAGAATCTGCCTGCAGTGCGGGAGACCTGGGTTCGATCCCTGGGTTGGGAAGATCCCCTGGAGAAGGCAAAGGCTACCCACTCCAGTATTCTGGCCTGGAGACTTCCACAGACTGTATAGTCCATGCGGTGGCAGAGTCGGACATGACTGAGCGACTTTCACTTCACTCCATGTACACACTGCTATACCTAAAATGGGTAACCAACAAGGTCCTCCTGGATGGCACACGGATCTCTGCTCAATGCTGTGTGGCAGCCTGGATGGGAGGGGAGTTTGGAGGGAGAATGGATTACATACATGTGTATGGCTGAGCCCCTTCACTGCTCACGTGAAACTATCACAACATCGTTAATTGAATGTACTCCAATATAAAATAAATTTTTTTTTTTTTAGAAAAAAGAGAAAGCCATGAGTTTGAGCCTAGGAGTGGTGAAAAAGTTAACGGGGTCCAATTGGCTTTGGAGATGCTTCTTACATGTGGAGAGGAGTCCTGAACAAGGCAATGGCTATTTACTGAGCAAATATGAAAACTGGCAGCCATGGATCAAAGCGTGCTGTGCAGAGGAAAAGGTCTCGTGCTGATGTGAGGTGTCACATTGGCAGAGAGGGCCGTCACGAGCTGCCCGAGGATTTGCTAAAGAGGGAAAGAGGAAAAAAAAACAAAACAATTCATTTAGGAATGCACACTAACTGTTAAGTTTCCTGTGGGAAAAATAAGCAAATATTTCAAACATCAGAAAGAAAATGCCATGGGGAATTTCCACCCTTCTTAAATACAGTATGTCTTGGCACGAGCACAAGAAGAGGACTGGAGTTGTTGTCACTGCTCCCAGGCAGGGTGGACGTAGCCCAAACGGTCATCTCAGGCACCCGGTCACATCCCGACTGTCGAATGGGTGGATCGAAGGGGTGATTTTGTCAATCTACAACTTTAAAAATCTTAAGAACAATTTTAGGTAACTTGTATTCCAATTCAGAGTGAGGAGGAAGAGCAATAAGGCCCGGAGAGAAGCTAGGGATAAAAAGATCTTCCTGCCTAGAGTGTGGGAAAGGGCAGAAGTCCTCGGGAGAACAGCGGGACCCATGATGTTCCTTGGGAGCGCTCTGGAGGCTGTGTGGAGGTCACAGGAAATCCTGACCTTACTGGTGTTCACTTCTGGAGCGCGTCCCAGGCCTGGGAAACCCGTGGTCCTGCTCCCAGACTATGGGGAACTGCCGGCTCCACGGCTGCCAGGGGAGGTGGAGAGGGGGCCCATCCACTTCCAGAGATGGGGCTCAGGAACCAAACCTTCAACCAGTGCTCTGAAGACTGTGGGAACCAGTTCTTCTGCGTCCTGCTGCAAAGTGTCCCCAGGAACATCATGGAGCTTCCTACGGCCCTCGCCAATTCCACCTCCACCCTCGTTCGGCACATCACCTGGGGCTCTTGGATGGGAGAGTAGGTCATTGAGCATCTTCCCACCCTCTGATAGAAGGCAGATCAGATTCTATTTCAGCTGATGCCCATGGCTTCTCTCATTGCTCAAGGCAGGTGAGACAGTGGTTAGGTGTTGCCCATAAGTCCCTGTCTCTGCACCATGCTCCTAGGAGTGGTTTGGTGAGCAAATGGATCTAATTGGCTGAATCAATTAAATTTTTGAGAAGATCATTTCTCGTGATTTTCAGTGCGTTCAGAGTATGCTTCAAACTCGCGCCCTCTCCCCAGGCCCTGCTTTCTTGTGGAGCTTGGTGCCACTGGGTTGACCTTGGCAAGCAAGCAGGAATATTTTCATATGTGGCCCCCTCAGCACCCAGATCAGAATACTGAAGCCCTGAGTCCTTCGGTCTGTTTGGAAGATGCCTAAGGAATGAAAGGAGTGTGAAAAGGTTCATAAGGGTTTCTGGACCCAATGAGAAGATGTCTACATCAGTGTGCGTACATGCATGCTCAGTTGCTTCACTAGTGTCTGACTCTTTGCAACCCTATAGACTGTAGCCCGCCAGGCTCCTCTGTCCCTGGGATTTCCCAGGCAAGAATACTGGAGTGGGTTGCTGTGCCCTCCTCCAGGGAATCTTCCCGACCCAGGGATCGAACCCAAATCTCTTTTGTCTTCTGTATTGGCAGGCGGGTTCTTTAGCACTAGCACCACCTGGGAAACACCTACATCAGTGTGGCCAGTCTCCAACAGCCAGTATCAGTCATCTTTTGCATTCTGCTTCCTGATTTTCTGGTTAAACCAAGGTATTGCTTTCACTTCGCCCAGTCTGTTTTATCAAAGGTGCACATCACGAAGTTCAAGGTCAGGATAAACTGCCACTGTAACAGCGCTAACAATTTCAAACCCAAGCAAAGCTGAGTTTTCAGTAAATGACTTTTCCCCCTTTCACCCTGAAATGAGGATTCGCTGCTGCTGCTGCTAAGTCGCTTCAGCCGTGTCCGACCCTGTGCAACCCCATAGACGGCAGCCCACCAGGCTCCCCCATCCCTGGGATTCTCCAGGCAAGAACACTGGAGTGGGTTGCCATTTCCTTCTCCAATGCATGAAAGTGAAAAGTGAAAGTGAATTCGCTCAGTTGTGTCTGACTCTTAGTGATACCATGGACCGCAGCCTACCAGGCTCCTCCGTCCGTGGGATTTTCCAGGCAAGAGTGCTGGAGTGGGATGCCATTGCCTTCTCCAGAGGATCCGCTAGCCAGCTACTTTCCTAGTGCAGTGGTGTTTCTTCTTATAGCGGTGACGTTAAGAAAGGAAAGAGCTGGGACTTCCCTGGTGGTCCAGTGGTTAAGAATCTGCCTTGAAACGCAGGGGACATGGGTTTGATCCCTAGTTGGGGAACGAAGATCCTGCATGCCATGGAGCAACTAAACCCACAGCCGCAACTAGAGAGGCATGTGCCGCAGCAAACGATCCCGCATGACACAACGTGGATAGCTTGTGCCTGCTGCAACCAAGACCCGAGGCAGCCAAGTAAAAAAGAAAAAAGAAAGGAGAGAACTCACTTACTCACCGCTACTGGCATCGGGTGGACCGATTTCAGATTATCAATAGAGATTTCAGACACACCTGAAGTAGTCTACGTGACATTTCCCCCACCCACAGCCCAGCACTCTCTACCATCTCTCCTTGCTTTACTCTGCTCCCTAAAACTTATCACCGTCTGACATCCTATATGTTTTATTGTTGCAAACAAACGTTTTTGCCTCTCTCCATCTCTCTTTCACACATGAGTGAATGAATGACTCAGAAGACAGTGTTTCCTCGGAAATGAAGCTTTTGACCTTCTTTCCCAACCTATATACTTGGAAGCTAGATCGACTGACTTGTAGTGACGTCTCATCTTTCTTACAGCAAGATCCGAGAAAGACCCGGCAAATAGCCCAGGGGCACAGTCCAGCCTGAAGGTTCGAAGCGTTGAGAGACCGTTGGTCAGCTCTGGGGTCAGGCTTCATATTACCGAGTCAACATTCCAGATGTAGAACTCACCCAGAGAACAGAGACTGGATGAGAAATGAATTCACTCTACACAATTGCCCGCTGCCCCTTTTCAACTCTTCCTCCAACAGTTCCAATCAGACTTTTTACATGAAGTGAGGGAGATACAGACTTGGCTCTGTGTGATGTGACCTTCAGCCACATGGCTTAAGCTTTATGGGTCTCTGTTTCCTCATCTCTAACGTAGGGGCTGCTGGGAGAACTGCGTTGGCTAATATTTGTAAAATGTTTAGAACAGTGCCTGGTACATGTGACGTATGGTGTGTGTGTGTGTGTGTGTGTGTGCACTCAGTCATGTCTGACTCTTTGCGACTCCATGGACTATAACCCACCAGGCTCCTCTGTCCATGAGATATCCGGGGCAGGAACTCTGGAGGGGGTTGTCATTTCCTTCTCCAGAGGATCTTCCCGACCCACGGATCGAACACACATCTCCTGCATTGCAGGCGGATTCCTTACTGCTGAACCAGGGCAGAAGCCCTCATGAAGTATGACAGGCATTAGCTATTATGGTTATTGGACTTCCCCGGTGGCTCAGATGGTAAAGTGTCTGCATTGGAGGAAACACTCTCCTCACTGTCTTTCTTATTGGAGTCTGCTTGGTTATGCTTGTGAGACCCCTTTGCCCCAGATGCACTTTAAAAAAGAAAAAAAGGACCGTTACTAGGCACAATGACCTTGTATGCTTTGCGGAGATTTTTTTTATATCGGGCCGTTATATCTTTAGTTTAATTCAACTCCCAGTCAGTAGAATATGCCCTCTTCACTGTATGTCTCGCATCACAATAGCTATGAGAGACCAGCAGCCCTGAACAAGAAAAAACCCAGTCCTTACCTTCATGGAAGTGCTCCAGAAATCTGTAGCTCAGGCTGGGAGGCAGATGTCCTCAGAACTACATTTAATTTAAAATCAAGCCACTTGAGAAAATTCAGCTGTAAGCTTGGCCTTCTCTCAGCTCCCCAAGCACAGGGCAGCAAGCTGCAGTCAAGCTGAGAGTTTCTCAGACTTTTCCATCAAGACCTTTAAGTTCTTGCTGTAGATTCCCTTGACATGAGAGTAAATAGAATATCACAGGTCCTCCGCGTCTCCACGCCGGAAGAGCCTTCTGGCCGCACGAATGGATTTTCAATGTAAAGTGTTTGAAATCAGGAGAAAAGGGCTTCTGACTTCCTTTTCTGCACTGAACATATACTGTTTTTGTAATGAGAACTGAAGATGTTTTAATTTTTAAAGAGTTTACAGTTGCAATAAAGAGTACCCTTGTGAAGCACATCATAAATTAGATACAAGTTAACACTCATATACCTTTGAATGATCTAAAACAAGTAAGGACATTCTCAAGTGTTAATACTTCTCTTGCAACTTTTAAGTTGAGAATTGGGAAGGCCAGGATGAAGGCGTAGACTGTAGAAGGCCATGTAGGCAGGTGCGCAGAAGAAGTAAGATTATCTCCAAGAAAGTTAAAGGATGTCAGTAAAAACACTTCAGCTTACAAATCAAGTCATAAGACCTGCAGAAAATATGGCTAAAACTGCATGATGATATTTCTCACTTGCTTGGTTTGGGAACACCTTGTAGAAAGTTGAAGTCAGCACTTGTAATCTGACTAAACTTGATCCATTTCCCTTCCGGCCTCGTTTACTAGCAGAAGTGAAATGTCCTGCTATTCACCAAAGGGACTGATGGTGAGTCATGCTTGGCTTACCTGGAACTCTGAGACTACTCTTTTTCCTCCTGTCCAAGGTCTAGAGACCAGAGATGGTATTCTACTCAATCTTTATATCAAAAGAGCCTAACAAGTATGTGTGTGTTCAGTTGCTTAGTCAAGTCCTACTCTTTGCTGCCTCATGGACTATAGTTTGTCAGGCTCCTCTGTCCATGGGATCTCCCAGGCAAGAATACTGGAGTGGGTTGCCATTTCCTAGTCTAGGGATCTTCCCGACCCAGGGATTGAACTTATGTCTCTTGCGTCTCCCTCATTGACAAGCAGATTCTTTACCACTCTGCCACCTGGGAAGTGCCGTATCTTTACAGACGTGCTCGGTTGCTCAGGCGTGTTTGACTCTTTGTGACCCTATGGACTGTAGCCCGGCAGGCTCCTCTGTCCAGGGGGTTTTCAAGTAAGAATAAGGAGTGTGTTGCGATTTCCTCCTCCAGGGGATCTTCCATAGTCAATGCCAAATAAGCATTTGAAAGATAAATAGGTGGATAGATGGATAAATGGATGAATGGATGTAGAGGATGAGATGGTTTAGATAGCATCACCAACTCAATGGACATGAATTTGAGCAAACTCCAGAAGATAGCGGAGGATAGAGGAGCCTGGAATGCTACAGTCCATGAGGTCAAAAAGAGTCAGACATGACTTAGCAACTGAACAATAACAACAACAGAAAGAGCTAAGGTTACTTGAAGAATGCTTCCACTATTATTTGAAATAGAGACTATAGGAAAAGGAAGAAGTTTGCTATACCATTTTTGGCTCTTTGAAACATCTATGCACCTTGGGCTGTTGTAAAAGTTCTAGGCTTTGATATCCTCATGGATAAAACGAAGGGTTCAGAGGAGTTGTTCTCTAGGATACCTTCAAGTCCTATAATACTAAGCATAATGATTAAGGATAAAGAAAATTAGAATTTACCATGGTTTTACAATGGCTTAAAAGTGTGAGAGGCACTTCCCTAGTGGTTGGGTGGCTAAGACTCTGTGCTCCCAATGCAGGGGGCCTGGGTTTGATCCTTGGTCAGGGAACTAGATCCTACATGCCATAACTAAGGATCCTGCATGGCCACAACTAAGACACAACACAGCCAAATAAATAAATAATTTTTAAAAAAACATGTGCATGCTCTATTATCAGCAAGAAGGCAACTAGTGTTGGGCTTTTAAAAAATGTTTGGTTTCTGATACATTCTGTGCTCTTCAAAGTGATATATACCACTTCTGTTTGAAGTACATTCACATTGATTTATCTTTCACAGATAATTCTTGTGATACTTGCTTAGCATGTTGCAAAAATTAGGCTGGAAGTAAATCTTTTAATGTTTGGAGCTGAATTCTAAGAGAGATTGGCTTCTGAGAAATCATTCTGCTAGGGCAGGAGAAAACAGGGAGTCGATTAGTAACATCTACCGCTTTTTACTGAATTGAACTGGGGTCTACTTACCTGTGCTCAGCAAAGCCAGTCTACTGACAACCAGTTATGATGAAGAAAGCCTACAATTTGTTGCAGGGTGCCAAGCAAGAAAAAGTGTGGGCTTTCCTAGTAGCTCTGCTGGTAAAGAATCCACCTGCAATGCAGAAGGCCCTGGTTCGATTCCTGGGTCAGGAAGATCTGCTGGAGAAGAGATAGGCTACCCACTCCAATATTCTTGGGCTTCCCTGGTGGCTCAGATCCTAAAGAATCTGCCTGCAATGAGGGAGACCTGGGTTCAATTCCTGGGTTGGGAAGATCCCCTGGAGAAGGGAAAGGCTACCCACTCCAGTATTCTGGCCTGGAGAATTCCATGGCCTGTATAGTCTGTGGGGTCACAAAGAGTCAGACACGACTGAGCAACTTCCATACACAAGCAAGAAGAAGGGCAACTCCTGCTCAACAGACTCGAACTTCCTGCTGGCTTTCAGGGAAGAGGTTTTAAAGGCAAGATCAGAGGTGTGTGTTGCAGGGCACGTGATCAGCTCATGCACAATCATGACTGATTGATGGTGAGGTGACAGGATAATGTTCTGGAATGTTCTGGAATCTCAATCACCCACATTCTGGTTCCAACCTCTCTGGGGTCTACATGCTGAGAATCTCCCACCTGGTGTAGGCTTTAGTATTTACAAAATAACTCAAGGAGATGGCTTGGGATATTATCTAGAGTCCTCGAGGAGGAATTAAATGTCTTTGGCCTTGTTTGACCGCTAAACTATTATTTTGTCTTGCTTGACTGCTTTGTTTCTACATTTTCTGAGTTCCCTGAGTATCTGCTCTTTGGAACTCGGGGAAGGCCCAGGAGGCTGCAGTTTATCTCCATAGCCTCTGTTCCCCTTCAACGATAAGCAGGGGACACTGAGGCCTCTGTCACTGGGAGAGACCCTGCTTGGCTTCACTCTCATGAGTAAACAAGGTCTCTCAAATCCCATTCAACCCTTGGATTTTTTGGTTTTCTGGTTTCCACCTTCTACCACTGAACAGCATTTTCACTGTCCAGGTCCACTATTTCGCAAACTCTACAGCTCTTTCTGCCAAAACCAAATGCTCTCTCGTCTCTTCTCCCAATATGATTAACTCACACAACCTTGAACCAAAATATACATCCACACGCCAGCAGCCAATGTTTTAGCTCCTCTTCTGTCAACATTGTCTCTCAGCCTGGGGCCAAAAAAGTCAGAAAGACCAGTGCCAAATAGTATTGTGCTTTTCATATTGACTCTCCTGCTTAAAATTAATTTGTTTATAGACTTTTGAATATTTTATTTGTACTAAGTATTTTTGTTTTCCTCTTGAGCTATCTCTCTAGCTGCTTTTTATTTTTCCAAATGCTTTAAAGACAATGGGGTTGGATTTAAAATATGTTCTACTATGTTCTATTTATTTGTCTGGGTCATGGAAATTTCTGACTTTCAAAAGGTCAATGTGTGCATTTAACCATACAAATAGCCAAAATAAAAATACCACAGTATTTAAATTTTTATCTGCTTTTCAAGCCAGCTCTCCAAACCTAGTCATTTTTAATATCTAAGTCCTCTATGTACAGCCACATAAAATCTTCTCCAACTTGTCTAATGCAGGAGATTCCCAGTGTATTGTGATTTATCTTTTTTCCATAGCTATAACACTTGTCACAAACTCCAGTTCAAAAAGTAACTGAAAAGCAGACAGAAAGCCATAGAGTGAAAATAATCAGGCTTTTATTTGCTGTGTATATAAATGATGTTTAAATGGACAGCCTGTAAGATCTTGTGCTAATGTTTGCATCTACAGAGATTCAGATACAATCTGTGATTCAGTCTATGATTATGCTCAGAGCAGTTTCAGGTGAAGTACTTTTTATGAAAAGATTGTAGCTATCTGGGAATGTGTAAGCTGTCTTACAGTAATTACTGTAGCATCAGTGAATCAGAATATTCGGCTTACTAGAAAATTCATTTTCTAACTCTCCTTTATATGAAGGAGAAAAGGGGAGGAGCCTGGTGGGGCCGGGTAGGACCCGCTCCCTGCCCTAGAAGCCAAACTAGCGAATCTGACTTCAAACACGCCCTGCGCTCTGTTATTCCAGGTTAGCCATTTGTTCTTCTTTACTCCGTCCTCAACTTGGTTTTCTTCTGTGCTGCTGTCAGAGTACACTCTTATCTTCTAAACACAGCACCTCTTAAAATTGCACTCTGTTTTCTGTTTTTCTATGTAAAATTTTGTCCCTTCACTTTAGTTCTCTGGGCCAGAGCCTATATTTTTAATCCTAGCCACAGGTGTGTCAGGAATCATCTCAAAAGAACCCGTAAAACTGTCCCTCATTGTTTAGTTGCGATCACTGAAGTTGGTAGAGGTGAAATAATTTGGACAAAGTCAAGACGTACAGTTAGCAAGGGAGTGAATTAGAATTTTCACCAAGATTTGACACCTCCCCAGGGCTGTGTTCATTTCCTCAGTAGAACAGAATAGAGGCACTCTGTAATTTTCAGTATATAGAGAATCTCCGTCAACAAAAATCCAAATAACTGTGATCCTCATTTTTTAGGTTGAAATTATTTTTTAAGAGAAAGAGGAAAATTATAAGAATAGTAACTCTATTAATAGTAAATAAAATATAAGCATGTATATATACAATCCCAGGGAGTACTCTGTCCTTCCCTTAAAACATATGTGGTCTAAAATTCTACTGTTTAATATTATAAGTATTATAGAATGATTAGTATTTTCAAAAAAAACTCCAAGGCTTTTAAATAAATCAATGCCAAAATATAAATGGCGAATTAATACTAATACAGGGAAGTAGACTTACATATTTTATTTCATTTAAAGAAAGTTTAAATCTTATACTTTATTTATTTACAGCAGCCTAACTGTTCTCATAGATATGCTTTTTTGGGGATTGACGTATTCACACTGCTAGAACTCTGCTCGATATTCTTTAATAACCTAAATGGGAAAAGAACTTGAAAAAGAACAGATACGTGTATGTGTATGACTGAATCACTTGCTGTGTACCTGAAACTAACACAATACTTACTGTTTTATCAACTATACTCCAAAATAAAATTGTTTTAAAGTGACCTTCATTTCTAATTGCTTATTGTAGGGGAAAAAAAAGAAAAGCATAAAGATATTCAAAATATTCTTTATTCTGCTGTGAACATTTTACCATGTCACTTATAATTCTTTACTTGCATAAATTATACATAAGTTAAAATATTCTCATGTGCATATACCATATATTACTTTATATTTTCTCAGTTGAACTGTTATTCATGATGAGATAATGAATATATTTGGCTTAGATCCATAGAAGTCGAATCATTGGGTCAAAGAGTAGAAACCTGTTCAAAGTTCTTGAGAAGTATTGTTAGATTACTTTTCAGTAATTTCACACCATTTTTCACTCCAGGAGGAACCTTATCAGACAATTACCAGCAGTGAGTATTATTATAGCCATAAAGATTTATAATATGGCTTCATTCTAAATTATGTGCTTTGTCAGTTTTGAGAAATGACCCTCTTTTGGTTCGTGGAACACATTTCCCTAAAGGTTTCATTGTCTATATAAATGAGTAAAAATGTAGCAGGTATTGTGCTAAGAGATAAAATGATCTCTTAATTATAATCATACTTCATATAATAATATATATTTATAAACAAATAACATACTGCCTGCATGCCAAGTTGCTTCAGTTGTGTCCGACTCTTTTGTGACCCTGTGGATGGAAGCCCGCCAGAGCCCACAGTCCATGGAATTCTCTAGGCAAGAATACTGGAGTGGGTTGCCATTTCCTTCTCCAGGGGATCTTCCCGACTCTGGGATCGTACCCGTGTCTCTTACATCTCCTGCATTGGCAGCCAGGTTCTTTACCACTAGCGCCATGTGGGAGGCCCAAATAATACACTAATGTGTTAAAAATATATATTTAGATAAAAATAAATTAGATATATAATGATTTTCTAGATGAAGAAATTTTCTGTCTTAGAAAAGTTTAGCCCCTTGGCTAAGATAACCCAGGTGGTGTTAATTGGTATAGCTTCAACCAGGTCTGACTCTGAAGCATCTACAAAGTTTTATTTATTTATTTTTCATCAGAAACTGAGGAAGCTCAGGCACTCAAGATTCACCCCACTGACATTTTCCTACATTATTATAATATTCTGATTTCTTCCTTCCCATTTATTTTTCAGATGAACTGTTTACAATGATTTTGTCAGTTCCCTCAAAATTGGCAGTTTGACTGATGTTGCATCAAATTCAAGAAAAATAGCATCTGGATAGTTTTAGATCTTCAGCTGCATCATGTCCTTAAGTGCCTTATTTAATTCTGTGGTTCCCTCTGCTGTAGCTTCTTCACCTCTCTTGTTAGGGCATTTTTACTTGTTTGTTTGTCCCATAATAACCAGGAGCATTTCTTTACTATATTTTAATTGACTGTAGTTAGCATTGATTTGCCCTGGAGGAGGGCATGGCAACCCACTCCAGTGTCCTTGCCTGGAGAATCCCCATGGACAGAGGAGCCTGGTGGGCTACAGTGCATGGGGTCGCAAAGAGATGGACACGACTGAGTGGCTAAGAACAGCCCAGCACTGATTTGTGTATGTTTATTTGTATTTGTTTTTAGTTAAAATTTTAGTTTTCCAATTGATTTTCTAAGGTTTTCCAACAAGACAACTGTGTCTGCAATATTTTCTTCCCTTAATTCCTACTATTTCTTATCTCTATCTTTTCCATCTTTCACTGAATTAGGGAAACTCCTAGAACAGTGTTAAATTTTGATGATATGGTAATTATAAAGAATATTGCTTTTTTTCCTTTACTGTACTGAAATCATTTCTAGCATTTTGCCCTTAAGTTAGTATAGATGCATGTGTGTGTGTGTGTGTGTGTGTGTGTTTTAAAGTGTAATAAAACTTATAAATAATGCAGTTAGTAGAAATCCTACCTTGACTTTCCCATTTTGTCAATTTTTCCTTTTTAGTATTTTCATGAACAATTTAGTGGTGACTTGGAAACAGAACATGGGCTCCAAAACTTGCTGCTACTTTGACTCTGAAATTGAGCACATAATTTTTAGGAAGGTTTTCAACAAATGATGCAATACATTATTGCCTAATTAACTTTAAAATTTAATTCATTTCCCTAAGCAACTCAGTCTCCTGAGGTAAGATTGTAATCAGCTTTTCCTAATTAGATTTATCCCACACTCCATTATTTTCCATTACCCATATTCTTTCCACCTCCCACTAGAATGTATAGTGTTCCAGACCAGGACTAAAGGAAGTCAAATGTGGAATTAATAAGGAAAAAGCCTCTTGAACCCACTGATTTCTGTTGAGGACGAGAAGTGCTTGGTTCTAGCTGTTCTCATAGCCTGAGCTCTTGATAATGTCACACTCAAGTCTAGCCAAATGACTATAAAGAACTGGGGCTTCCTGAGGATAAAAATAGATGGACTTTTCCATCAGTGGATGAGTGCATAAAGAATATGTGATTTTATGTATATGTATGTATATATACACCCATATGTGTATATACATAGCTTTCCTGGTAGCTCAGCTGGTAAAGAATCTGCCTGCAGTGCAGGAGACCCCGGTTGGATTCCTGGGTCGGGAAGATCTGCCGGAGAAGGGATCGGCTATATAGATAAGCACAAATGAATGCTAACTATAGTCAATTAGAATATAATTAAGAAAAGCTTTCATTCATTATGCTGTTGCAAATTTGTTATTACATGTTTGTCCAAACTCGCAGGTTGTACCATACCAAGAGTGAACCCTAATGTAAATTATGAGCTTCAGACGATGATGGTGGGGGATGTTGATAGTGGGGAGGTTGTGCACGTGGAGGGGGCAGGGTGTGTATAGGAACTCTGTACACTTTCATTCCTTTTTTCTGTGGACCCAAAAGTGCTTTAAAAGTTAAGTTTATTAAAAACATACCTAACTAATATAATTTTATATGTCAATTGTATATAGATAATAAGAAAGTAAACACACACACAAATATTACACACAGGCTTAATAATACCTCGACGTCATGCCCAGAGTGTCCATGCACTCCATCTTTGCTCCTATTGAATGTCTAGCATCTTTCCACCCAACGTTGCTACACGTGTCACTGTGTAGGATGCTAAATCCAACAGGGCTAATGTCTCAGGACTGCTCTCTGCTCCCTAATCTGTCTTCCCGCCCCCCTTTCCTTCTCTTTCTTTTTTTAATTCCTGAGCTTTCACCCCACACCATTTTCCCTATCATGAAACATCTGAAGAGGGTCCTTCTGTAAAAATAATCTTGACCCCTAAACTCTGAGACACCTCATGAGTCCTTTCCTCATTCACCTCATTTAAATAGGCTCACGGTATTTTCACTGTGCCTGAAATATGAAGCAAGCAGAAATGCTTCATCTTTCTGTAATGGTCTGAGTGGAATATTTAAAACCTGCCCCTTTGCTGAAAATCCAGAAAATTATTCTATAAACAGCAATCATTTAAGTGAATAAAGGAGTGACAGGGAATAAGACTGACAACAGAAGAGTCCCTATTATGGAGCAGATGGTGTCATTTGCTTCATCTTACAGGGAGCCCTTTATAGGGCTTCACAAGAACCCCTGGAACCTCTGCAGAGTGGGTTATCTTCATCTCAAGTACATAGTGAATTGTACAGTTTTGCTTTCCTCTTCGGCTTTTACTTTGGCTTCCAGGGAGCTCAGAATGGAACAGGAAGAGCTCAGCTTGCAGGAGTACATCCCATCTGGCACACATGGTGAATAATAATGTCACCTCTATTTTTTTCTGATTTTTCTACTTTATATTTTGTTTTCCCTTATTTCCTCATCAATTTTCGTGGCATGATTTTCTGCAAGTCCACAAGATATAGAAAGGAGAGAAGAGTACATTTTAAACTGACAGTCCAATTCTCAGCATGAGTGTCTCTCACTTTGCAAATTTTGGGGGGCCATTTGAATCATCTAACTGTCTTCTCTCTGCCATTTGATCTACTCTTGAATCACATAAGCTCACCGAGTGCAACATCAATGTGAATGTGAGCTTAAATCAACATAAGAAGCAATCAAAATGGTCAGAAAAGCACCTCATGTAATGAATTTCCAAAGCAAGTGAAAATGACTTTAGTATTTCCTGTATTGTTATTATTAACACTGCTATTTTCTGAACTATTTTTTTCCTTTTTTTTTTTGGCAGGTACATTGTACTTATTTTGAAAAAGAAATCTAACCAAAATTTGGTTTGAAAGAAATCCTTCCCCTTCATAACACAATATAGGAATCAGTCAGAATTGCAGCCACATTCATTCTAGCTTTATTCTTCTTGTTTTAATGTGACCATGGAAACATGGATAGTAGCTAATAAGCCCCTGATGGTACTCAGGCCTTGCATTTGATTTTAACTGTCCTCCTGTATCTATCATTAATGCTGGGTTAATTGCAGCACGTAATTTACCAGATGGCAACAGTAGGTTTGTGTAATATAATTTTTTTATTCAGATCTACAACAGTGTCTTGTGCATAATAGATGCTTTGTCTCTGCTGACTGAATGACAGTGAGAATAAAGATTGAATGAATGGTGAATAAAACCAATCGGGCTAAAGCTTAAACATGAACTCTGGCAAGGCTGTTTAATGGAAAAGAATTCCACTGTGGGCAACTCAGAATCCTTGTTATAAAACACCTGTTCAAAAGAGAACTCAATTTTCCCTTAATGTTCCAGGTGCCAGGACATAGCTGCAGGCTTTTGGCATTCTTGGGAACAGACATTATTTAAACTGAATCCCTGATGAGGGTCTCTGATGAGATGGTCTAAAGTCCTACAGGCACTTAAATTTTATCCCATGTGCCAACTGTTTTTCCTTACTCTCTGAAGATTGTAGGAAAGGAGGTTGAAAAAGAACCGTATGCTTTCAAGTTGTGATGCTGCAGAAGAATCTTGAGAGTCCCTTGGATGGCAAGGAGATCAAACCAATCAGTCCTAAAGGAAATTAATCCTGAATTTTCATCGGAAGGACTGATGCTGAAGCTGAAGCTCCAATACTTTGGTCACTTGATGCAAAGAGCCGACTCACTGGAAAAAGACCCTGATGCTGGGAAAGACTGAGGGCAGGAGGAGAAGGGGACGACAAGAGGATGAGATGGTTGGATGGCGTCACCGACTCAATGGACATAAGTTTGAGCAAACTTCAGGAGATGGTGAAGGACAGAGAAGCCTGGCGTGCTGCAGTCCACGGGGTTTCAAAGAGTCAGACACAAAAGAGCACCTGAACAACAACAAGGGAAGGAAACAAAGAACTCAGCATCCAAGCTCCATGTGATATGCTCAGGGCTGGCTACGTAATTTGAGAGAAACCTAGTACCTAAATGTGAAGTCTTTTGTTCAGAATTATTAAGAATTTCAAGATCGTGAGAACAGAGCATTAAGCCAAGCATAGGGTCCTTCTTTGGAGAAGGAAATGGCAACCCACTCCAGTACTCTTGCCTGGAGAATTCCATGGACAGAGGAGCCTGGTGGGCTGCCATCTATGGGGTTGCCCAGAGTTGGACACGACTGAAGTGACTTAGCAGCAGCAGCAGCAGGGTCCTTCTTAAGTGCAAGGCCATTTATGACAACACAGGGTGCGCACCCATGTAACCTCAGATATATGTTCTTAAGTCTCTTGCTGTTTCTGAGCAAAGAAAATTGAATAGGTCTGATGCAAGCAATTTTTATTCTAATGTAGTGCCATTCAATAGGACTTTCCGTGATGACTGAAATGGTCTATATCTATGCTAATATATAGCCACTAACTACCTAAGGCCATTGAGCACTTAAAATGTGGGTAGTGGGACTTGAAATTCTAGTAATGCCACTGAAGAATTATGTATGGTAGTCACTCAGTCATGTCCAACTCTTTGCAACCCATGGACTGTAGCCCATCAGGCTCCTCCATCCATGGAGTTCTTCAGGCAAGAAGATTGGAGTGGGTTGCCATTTCCTTCTCCAGGGGATCTTCCCGACCCAGGGATCGAACCCAGGTCTCCTACACTGCAGGTAGACGCTTTACCATCTGAACCACCTGGAAAGCCTGAAGAATTATATTCCAATTTAACTTTACCTGACATAAATTTAAGCAGCTACATGCAAACATGGCTAGTGGCTGCCATATTGGACATTTAGAAGTTTAATGAATCAACGGATCTACAGACAGCAAAGAAAACAGTTCCATAAAGAATTTGTAGCAGTTTTTGTAACAATGAAATTTGTAACAGTGAAAAGCAAACAATGCCTTTTATGTTAACTGCTTTGGCTGTTAGCCTGCTTACCTAATGGAGAGTTGCATAATATCTTCTAAACTCATAAATAGAACAAAAAGTTTCTTTAAGATACAGAACTGTGAAATTTGGAGGAGATCCCTGCCTCCAAAATTTCCTAAGGATAGAGAGTTTCCATGGCAACGAAGAATCCATCCAAATGTAATTAAACGTGAATGACGAGGTTATCTGTATCATTCAGTTCTAGTACATTTTACCTTTAATTGTATTTTTCCAAGCTACCCATGTGCTAATACGTCAGACAATATTTGTTCAGGATGGAGGCTGACAAAATTCTGTAGGAAGAAGAAACAAGGACACAGTCATCTTGAAGGGAGCTCTGCAGATGGAATAAAACAAGAAGAAAAGATGTGTTCATTTGCTCCTCTTTGGAATTCCTTCAAGTCAGGATGAGAAGGCCAGCCATTATTTTAGGGTTTTTTTTTTCACTTCTTACTATCACATTTCTCCATTTCGGACTCTTGCCAGGATTTACTTCTGAAACGCCTCTTCCTTGAGTCCAAGAAGCATCTGTTCTGGTTCCCCAGTTGGTTCCAGTGTCCCAGCCAGTCCTGTGAATCCTTTCTGGTCCTTCCCACCTGGCCCCAGGCCATGGGGGACTTTGGGAGGCCCTAGAGGTCACCATCACTGTTGTCCTGCTTTAATTGGAGAGAAATTGGTTTTGTTATACATAAAAAGTTTGTAATTAAAAAGAAATGCACAATAAATACTAGCGGCATGAGTGCATGAGAAGAGTTTCTTGCATCTTTGCTTTGTTTCCGTTGCAAATCACAGACTGACACCACCGGAAATGGCTGAAGTGAGCTAATTTATTGCTAGAAAAAAACAACCAGAGCAACCACCAGACCAGCATCATCCTCCAAAGGAAGTAATGTGAATGCTTTAAATAGCAACTGTCTGTGCTTGGGATGTGGAGAAAACCCGGCCACACGGGGCCACGGAAGATGCAGTGGCAAAAGAGACAAAAAGGAAGGGATGAAGGGAGGGAAGGTGGAGGGAGGCGTGTGATGAAACTCTGAACTGGTTCAAGGGGACCGCTGATGCCTATCCTAAACCTCCCACTCAGTCTCACAGGATGAACTCCGAAATTCCTTATTTGCTCTGGCGTTGGCCTCAGGCAACAGTATCCTGGATTTTCTTTAGTTTGTATTGTTCAACCATAAAGGTGGCTACAAACAAACAAACAGGTGGGTCTCTGGGCAGCAAGTATTATGAGTATCACTTACATTAAGGGAAAAACCTTACCCCAACTCACTGATTCTCAGGAGCAAGGGAGTCCAAGCCCAGCCGAGGAGGTTTTTGAATATCAAGATCAGGGGGAAGGCTGGCTTTTTCTCCCGAGATTCACACACAGATTTGGATGCATTCCGTTAGGAGTGGGATCCCATTTCCCTTCTTTGGAGATGTTCCATGTGCAATGCAACTTTGCCTGTGGGCTCACTTTGCACAATGAAAGACCAGGAGGCAGGAAAAATGCATCTTCTCTTCTTTAAAATGTCTGTTTCTTTTCCTTAAATCTAGAACAGTGTCGTCCCCTCTCCCCCAATTTTTGTCTTTTGAGACAAACCTTTTTGCTGCATTCAAACCTATTTTTGTGGAATACCTGTGATGTGGACTTGTCTGATTGCCACTCCATAATATAATGCAGGGCTTCACAGGTGGCGCTAGCAGTAAAAAACAAAACAAAACAAAACAAAACAAAAACCCGCCTGCCAATGCAAGAGAAGTAAGAGACACAGGTTCAATCCCCGGGTCAGGAAGATCACCTGGAGGAGGGCATGGCAACCCACTCCAGTATTATTACCTGGAGAATCCCATGGACAGAGGAGTCTGGCGAGCTGCAGTTCATGGGATCACAAAGAGCATGCAAAATCCAAATCAACTTTTACATGGGGATGCAAGAGGATGATTTTCTAATTCTGTCTTTCTACTTTCATTAACTAGTATCCTATAAAAAGTGGCTACTCCCCTTCCTCCCTTATTTTTAGAGATATTTTAAAATATCTCTATGGACTCTTAGATTCAGATTTTTCAACCCCTTTTTTTTGTTGGACATTATATCCTTTGCCTTGAGATATATTTACTAAATTAGTCACCTGTGAAACAACACTTGGGTGAAATGCTCTTGGGGAAAAGCATTCTGTGGTCAAGTAATTTGGAGCTGGAAAGTACCTGCCATCTCTCTTGAAGTTGCCTCGTGTACATCAGAATATTGAAGACTCCAAGGAATTCTACAGGAAAGAACCTGCGTAATTTTGTTTAACCAGGTATTTCCCAAACTTACTTGACCATGGAATTCTTTTTCTTTTTTCACCACAGACATAGTGCTTGGTGAAATATGTTTAGGGAAACACTGGCCAAGAACCAAACTTGTTAATTAAGTGTTTCACTAATAATATGAAACAGACTTCCCTGGTGGCATAGTGGTTAAGACGGCATGCTCCCAATGCAGGGGGCCCAGGTTTGATCCCTGGTCAGGGAACTAGATCCCACATGTCTCAACTAAGACCTGGTGCAGCCAAAATAAATAAAATAATGAATAATAGTAACAGTAGCTGTATTTCCCTTTGGTCAACAATTTCTGTATGAGTAATTATTCTACAATCATTCCATGTTAAGTTCAGCTCAGCATACTATTGAGGGCCTGAAAGTCAAGAACAACCCTGAGTAAGGGAGGATTCCTTTATAAGAATACAGAAAACAACTAACTATAAAAGAAAAGATTGATACATTAACTTCATTAAAATTAAGAACTTCTGAGGAGGCTTTGGGGGAGAATGAATATATGTGTATGTATGGCTGAGTCCCTTTGCTGTTCCCCTTTAACTACCACAACATTGTTGATTGATCATTAGTTCAGTTCAGTTGGGCTTCCCTGGTAGCTCAGACGGTAAAGCGTCTGCCTACAATGTGGGAGACAGGGGTTCGATCCCTGGGTCAGGAAGATCCTCTGGAGAAGGAAATGGCAACCCACTCCAGTATTCATGCCTGGAAAATCCCATGGACCGAGGAGACTGGTGGGCTATAGTCCATGGGGTCGCAAAGAATCGGACATGACTGAGCGCCCTCACGTCACGTCACATCGTCAGTTCAGTTGCTCAGTTGTGTCTGACTCTTTGTAACCCCATGGACTGCAACACACCAGGCCTCCCTGTCCATCAGCAACTCCTGGAGTTTACTCAAACTCATGTCCATTGAGTCGGTGATGCCATCCAACCATCTCATTTTCTGTCATCCCCTTCTCCTCCCACCCTCAATCTTTTCCAGCATCAGGGTATTTTCAAATGAGTCAGTTCTTCACATCAGGTGGCCAAAGTATTGAAGTTTCAGCTTCAGCATCAGTCCTTCCAATGAATATTCAGGGCTGATTTCCTTCAGGATGGACTGGTTGGATCTCCTTGCAGTCCAAGGGACTCTCAAGACTTCTACAACACCACAGTTCAAAAGCATCAATTCTTTGGTGCTCAGCTTTCTTTATAGTCCAACTTTCACATCCATACATGACTACTGGAAAAACCATAGCTTTGACTAGATGGACCTTTGTTGGCAAAGTAATGTCTCTGCTTTTTAACATGCTGCTTAGGTTGGTCATGACTTCTCTTCCAAGGAGCAAGCATTTTTTAATTTCATGGCTGCAGTCACCATCTGCAGTGATTTTGGAGCTCCCCAAAAATAAAGTCTGTCACTGTTTCCACTGTTACCACATCTATTTGCCATGAAGTGAAGGGACCAGATGCCATAATCTTCGTTTTCTGAATGTTGAGCTTTAAGCCAACTTTTTCACTCTCCTCTTTCACTTTCATGAAGAGGCTCTTTAGTTCTTCTTCGCTTTCTGCCATAAGAGTGGTGTCATCTTCTTATCTGAGGTTATTGATAATTTCTCCCAGCAATCTTGATTCCAGCTTGTGCTTCATCCAGGCCAGAATTTCTCATGATGTACTCTGCATGTAAGTTAAATAAGCAGGATGACAATATACAAGCTTGATGTACTCCTTTCTTGATTTGGATCCAGTCTGTTTTTCCATGTCCAGTTCTAACTGCTGCTTCTTGACCTGAATACAGATTTCTCAGGAGGCAGGGCAGGTGATCTGGTATTCCCATCTCTTTCAGAATTTTCCACAGTTTATTGTGATCCACACAGTCAAAGGTTTTGGCATAGTCAATAAAGCAAAAGTAGATGTTTTTCTGGAACTCTCTTGCTTTTTTGATGATCCAACAGATATTGGCAATTTGATCTCTGGTTCCTCTGCCTTTTCTAAATCCAGTTTGAACATCTGGAAGTTCATGGTTCACGTATTGTTGAAGCCTGGCTTGGAGAATTTTGAGCATTACTTTACTAGTGTGTGAGATGAGTGCAATTGTGCGGTAGTTTGAGCATTCTTTGGCATTGCCTTTCTTTGGGATTGGAATGAAAACTGACCTTTTCCAGTCCTGTGGCCACTGCTGAGTTTTACAAATTTGCTGGCATATTAAGTGAAGCACTTTCACAGCATCATCTTTTAGGATTTGAAATAGCTCAACTGGAATTCCATCATCTCCACCAGCTTTGTTCATAGTGATGCTTCCTAAGGCCCACTTGACTCCACATTCCAGGATGTCTGGCTCTAGGTAAGTGATCACTCATCATGATTATTTGGGTCATGAAGATCTTTTTTTGTATAGTTCTTCTGTGTATTCTTGCCACATCTTCTTAGTATCTTCTCCTTCTTTTAGGTCCGTACCATTTCTGTCCTTTATTGAGCTCATCTTTGCATGAAATGCTCCCTTGGTATCTCTAATTTTCTTGAAGAGATGTCTAGTCTTTCCCATTCTATTGTTTCCCTCTATTTCTTTGCATTGATCACTGAGGAAGGCTTTCTTATCTCTCCTTGCTATTCTTTGGAACTCTGCATGAAATGCTCCCTTGGTATCTCTAATTTTCTTGAAGAGATGTCTAGTCTTTCCCATTCTATTGTTTCCCTCTATTTCTTTGCATTGATCACTGAGGAAAGCTTTCTTATCTCTCCTTGCTATTCTTTGGAACTCTGCATTCAAATGGGGATATCTTTCCTTTTCTCCTTTGCTTTTCACTTCTCTTCTTTTCACAGCTATTTGTAAGGCCTCGTCAGACAAGCATTTTGCCTTTTGCATTTCTTTTTCTTGGGAATGATCTTGATCACTGCCTCATGTACAGTGTCACGAACCTCCATCCATAGTTCATCAGGCACTCTGTCTATCAGATCTAATCCCTTGAATCTATTTGTCACTTCCACTGTATAATCGTAAGGGATTTGATTTAGGTCATACCTGAATGGTCTAGTGGTTTTCCCTATTTTCTTCAATTTAAGTCTGAATTTGGCAATAAGGAGTTCATGATCTGAGCCACAGTCAGCTCCCACTCTTGTTTTTGCTGACTATATAGAGCTTCTCCATCTTTGGCTGCAAAGAATATAATCAATCTGATTTTGGTATTGACCATCTGGTGATGTCCATGTGTAGAGTCTTCTCTTGTGTTGTTGGAAGAGGGTGTTTGCTATGACCAGTGCATTCTCTTGGCAGAAGTGTATTAGCCTTTGCCCTGCTTCATTCTGTACTCCAAGGCCAAATTTGCCTGTTACTCCAGGCAAAAGTAGGAAGTCAAGAAGTACCTGTGAAGTGAAGTGAAGTGAAGTCACTCAGTCATGTCTGACTCTTTGCGACCCCATGGACTGTAGCCTACCAGGCTCCTCCGTCCATGGGATTTTCCAGGCAAGAGTAGTGGAGTGGGTTGCCATTTCCTTCTCCAGAGGATCTTCCTGACCCAGGGATCGAACCCATGTCTCCTGCCTTGTAGGCAGACGCTTTACCGTCTGAGCTACCAAGAAGTACCTGTAGTAACATGCAAATTTGGCCTTGGAGTTAATCGTCTATATCCCAATACAAAATAAAAAGTTTAAAGTTTGGAGAAAAAATTAAGGACTTTTGTTTATCAAAAGACACCAACAAGAGTATGAAAAGGCAAACTTTGCACTGGGATAGTATGTTTACATATATATATATATATATATATATATAGTAAAGTAATTACTAGTAAAGTAATGCTCAAAATTCTCCAAGCCAGGCTTCAACAATACGTGAACCATATATATATATATATATCCATAAAATACAAAGACCTAATATGAATATATAAGAGAAAAACAATCTGTTTAAACAATGGAGAAAAGACATGACCATCACAAAAAGGTGAGGAACATCCCCAAAAGGTACATCACAAAAGAGGAAAACCAATGGCCAATAGGCATATGATTATTATTGACCTTAGAGAAATGCAAAGTAAAATCCACAGTGGCATTCCACTGCACACCCGCCAGCATGACTGAATGAAACGCCAACAGCACTAGGTATGCACGTGGGTGTGTGGAGTAGGTAGACACTGCGAGGCACTGCCTGGATCTCCTTTCAATGGAGTGATTGTTGCCCGGATGCTTGGGGCACGGACAGCCTCCATCCCTAATCCTCTGTGACTGTCTCAGCTGCATCTCACCCAAGGTCACAGTGACTGAAGGACAGAAGGCCCACAGGACCTGACACGAGTGACGTGAGTCACTTGGCCCGACTCGGGATACCTCTGCCGGGCCCTTCTAACTCTCCCAAGCCCAGGTGGTTGTTGGCCCTGCATTGCAGCTCAATTTCCCTCTCCCTGTCTCCAGTCTTCGTTCCTACTGCTCCCGTCTGCAGGATCCGATCCCAAGGGCATGTGTGTGTGTGTGTGTGTGTGTGTGTGTGCTAAGTCACTTCAGGCGTGTCCTACTCTTTGCGACCTTATGGACTGTAGCTCACTAGGCCTCACTGTCCATGGGATACTCCAGGCAAGAATACTGGAGTGGGTTACCATTTCCTCCTCCAGAGGATCTTCCTGACCCACAGATTGAACTCACGTCTCTTAAGCCTCCTGCCTTGGCAGGAGGGTTCTTTACCCCTAGTGCTGCCTGGGGAGCCACCTGGGGTCCCAAGGACACTCTGTAATGAACATCCTGCATACCACACTCTGTTGTAGCGTCTGCTTCCCAGGGAGCCTGTCCTGTGACCTCTGAAACTTGAGTTCTCACTCACTGCTGGTTTTGGTGTGAGCTGGTACAACCTGAGAAAACTGTCAACTGTGACTTTATATTTACCTGGGAGAGGTGAGCCTTGTGTCAGTCTCCCACCAAAAGTCATCTACGGGAATGTTCATAGCAGCATTTTTTTCCATAATAGATCCAAAGTGGGAACAGTGCAAATGTCCATCAACTGTAGATTGTATAAGTAAGTTCACACATAGGAATACTGTACAGTGATAAGAAACAAGAAGCTACTGTTACACATAACAGCATGGCTGAATCTCACAAATACCATGCTGAGCAAAAGCGTCTAGATACAAAAGAGCATATACTGTGTGATTTAATTTATATGAAGCTCGTGAACTGGCAAAACTAACCCATGGCAATAGACGTCAGAATGATGTTGACCTGTGGGGTGTGGGTATTGACCGAGAAGGAGCATGAAGCAGCCCTTTGGAGGGACAGAAATAGTCTATATTATGATGTGGTTGGTGGTTTCATATGTAGAAGTTCCCTGAATTGTACACTTAGTTTTGGGCATTTTACTATATGTGTTTTATTTTTGTTGTTGTTCAGTCGCTAAGTTGTGTCTGACTCTTTGCAACCCCATGGACTGTAGCATGCCTGGCTCCCCCCGTCCTTCATTGAATCCCGGAGTTTGCTCAGATTCATGTGCATTGAGTAGGTGATGCCATCCAACCATCTCATCCTCTGCTGCCCTCTTCTCCCTTTGCCTTCAATCCTTCCAGCATCAGGGTCTTTTCCAATGAGTTGGCTCTTTGCATCAGGTGGCCAAAGTATCAGAGCTTTATTTTCAGCATCAGTTCTTTCAATGAATATTTAGGGTTGATTTCCTTTGGGATTGACCGGTTTGATCTCCTTGCTGTCCAAAGAACTCTCAGCAGTCTTCTCCAGCACCACAATTTGAAAGGATCAGTTCTTTGGCACTCAGTCTTCTTTATGGTCTAACTCTCACATCCGTACATGACTACTGGAAAAACCATAGCTTTGACTATATGGACCTTTGTCAACAAAGTGATGTCTCTGCTTTTTAATACATGTCTAGGTTTGGCATAGCTTTCCCTCCAAGGAGCAAGCGTTTTGTGTGTGCTATATATATATATATATATGCATACATACATACATCCACACACACACACACACATATATATACGTGTGTTATAGGTCAGTTAAAAAAAAGCAGACAAACTAAATTCCGTATTAACCCATTGTAGATTAACTGGTTTGTGAACTAAATCTGGTTTAGGTGCTATAGTCACCTCTGATACTGTCACTTTCTAGGGAAAGTTGGTTGGAATGGGCTTAGTAAAAAGGTCATCCTGATTAATGCACTGACTTGCTCCTCTGCAGCAGAAAGAACCAAGCTCTGGGGCTTGGTGATCTGATGGAGGAAGAGAGGAATACTCTAGGGTTCATACTTCTGATTTAATCAAGACAGTTCTTCCGGCTCATATATCTACCACCAGATCTTATCAGCCAAGATTCTCTGGGAGAAAACCTCTGTAGGGAGGAGAACAATCTCTTTTCATGGGCAGTTAGAATAGTCTACAAACCAAACCAGTTTATCTGCAGTCAGGTAAATTCAGTAATTGACAGGAAATCAACCATCATTAGACATTTAAACTGCTTCATTATCAATAATTATGAACCAATTATACAAAGAAGAAAAAAGGAATCAGAGTTACTATTTTTTTAAATGAATTTCATAAATACATTTTCATTAACCTTGACCGAGAGGGATCAAAGCTATAACTTAAAGGCTCAACCTTTCCAACTTCCCTGGTTGTCCAGTGGTTGACTCCACACTCCCAATGCAGGCTAGAACTTTCTCATTTTCTTACCACACAGACATGACTACGGACCAGATAAATGAGGCCCCTGGCTGCTTTGGCTCACCCTTTTTTGGTTTCCTAACTTAGAGTTTGTGACTTTCTTCACAGAAATTGTATTGTCTCTTTATAGTATATCATTTCTTGGTGTTAGTAGTTTCCACTCAACAGTGATTTATTTCAGTTGCTGTAAGTATATATGAATCACTCATTTTGTAGAAGGGTCTTAAGAAGAACTTCCCAGTCCTGATGTTTTTAACCATAAATCTCACTAAAACCAAAAAATGTCTAATACCCAACTGCAGGCACAGACCTGGCATTTACTCTCCTGTGTACGGATACATACATGCCTCTGCCCCCCTGTTTTGCTGTGTCCCTAAATTGCCTCAGAGCCCCCCACTGCCCACCCCCCAGGAGCAGGGAGGGCCCTTGCAGATCCTGTTGTCAGCCTGAAGGCTTCCTTAGGAAAGGGACACTTGCTCCAGCAGCAGAGCCCCAGAACCCTGCTGTGTGGCCATCCATCCAGATTCAAGTCCCAGGATGGAACAGCTCAGGTTGGTTGCATTGGCTTTGGAAGGAATGGAGCCAGCTGTAGTGTCTGTGGGCTATGCCCAGGACCCTGGGTCCTCCTGGGTTGCTAGAGCCCTGGCATGTAAAAATAGGTGATGTAAAGTGAAAGTGCCAGTCATGTGCGACTCTTGGTGACCCCATGGACCATAGCCCGCCAGACTCCTTTGTCCATGGAATTCTCCAGGCAAGAATACTGGAGTGGGTAGCCATTCCTTTCCCCAGGGGATCGTCTCAACCCAGGGACTGAACCTGGGTCTCCTGCATTGCAGGCAGATTCTTTACATCCGAGCCCCGAAGTAGGCAAGATACAGGTTAATTCATTCTTGCCAGTAGGCTAATTCTTATATGATGAGCTAAAGGGAAAGGCAAGGAGAAGACCAGTAATAGAGCAGAATGTTTGTTCCCTCCACATTTGTGTGTTGCAACTTAATCCCCAGTGTAATGAGGAGGCTTTTGGGAGGTGACTCGGTCACAAGGGTGGACTGCTCATGAATGGGATTAGTGCCCTGATGAAGGAGACCTCAGAGGGCTGCCTTCCCCCTTCTGTCCTCTCTGTGAGGACACGGGGAAAAGTCAGCCATCCGCAACCCGGAAGAGGACCCTCTCTGGACACTGAATCTGCCTGAGCCTTCATCCTGGACTCTACGATCTCTGAAACTGAGAAATAGATGTTTGTTGTATAAGCTACCCAGCTGATGGTGTTTTGGGCTTCCCAGGTGGCCCAGTGGTAAAGAATCCACCCACCAATCCAGGAGACACAGAGCATGTGGTTTGACCGCTAGGTCAGGAAGATCACCTGGAGGAGGAAATAGCAACCTACTCTAGTATTCTTGCCTGGGAAATCCCATGGACACAGGAGCCAGGTGGGCTACAGTCCATGAGGTCGCAAATATTTGGACACAACTAGCATGCATGCATGATGGTATTTTGTCAGAGCAGATTGAAGGGACCAGGACAATTAAATTGTCTTTGATATCCGGGATTATGTGTACGTGCCTATCTGCATGCTTGTGCCATACTAGGTGTAGGAGTAATCCTCAGTGAAGAACAGATGAATGAGCCTGGAATGGTGGATACCATTTAAAAAAAGAAGTAACAGTAGGGAAAAGGTGATTTAAAGTTACAAGAGTCTGGATCTCAACCCTGGCACTTTTATTAGTTCAGTGACCATGTGTGATTCATTTTTATTGCTTTAGAGCCAGTTTTCTTATAAGCAACATATAATTATTTATCCTTCTTACACATGTGTGTGTATCTGTATATGCAGAGAAAGATGTCTAGAATGGTTTACATCAAATATTAACATGGTTGTTTTGGGAATTTGGAAATTGAGTGGCTTTTCCCTTTCTGTACATTTCACTGATATTCGATCTTTTTAAAGATAAAAGTGTAAATACCCCAAACACAGTCAATATAAAATTGTAATCATATGATAAAACAATGAAATCTTTCATATTTTTGAGTTTTTGAAATGGGAGGATCCTTAATAAAAATCCCCATAAACTGAATCACATTATTGCCCCTTCAGTGGTCTTCCTCTCTCATTTGTGTGTATAAATAGGTCTTCATATTGAGTATTTCCAGCAGATAGTCTTCTACTTTTTTCTCCATTAATCGTGCAGGAATCTTTAGAAAGGTAACATTAAGACTATTGTTTGAAGAAAATATTTTAAGAAATAACATATCACGTTACCTGGAAGAGCCGCAGAGAAGGCTGTGCATCAAAGAATTGATGCCTTTGAACTGTGGTGTTGGAGAAGACTCTTGAGAGTCCCTTGGACGGCAAGGTGGTCAAACCAGTCCATCCTAAAGGAAATCAACCTGGAATATTCACTGGAGTCAGGACTAATGTTGAAGCTGAAGCTCCAATACTTTGGCCACCTGATGAGAAGAGCCAGCTCACTGGAAAAGACCCTGATGCTGGGAAAGATTGAGGGCAGGAGGAGAAGGGGACGACAGAGGATGAGATGGTTGGATGGCATCACCGACTCAATGGACATGAGTTTGAGCAAACTCTGGGAGACAGGGAAAGACAGGGAAGTCTGGTGTGCTGCAGTCCATGGGGTTGCAAAGAGTTGGATGGGACTTAGTGACTGAACAACAACTTCAAAGGGAAAAAAAAAGCAAAAAGCAGGGGAAAAAGTTAATATTGAAAATGTAAAACCAGTTAAAATTTTCCATTTAACAAATGAAGTGTCACTATGTTTTATTCCTAGTTACTTGGAAACATAGATATTCATGTTGAGATTTGCCAGAAAACAAAATTCTGTAAAGCAATTATCCTTCAATTAAAAAATAAATAAATAAAAAAAAGAAAATAAAGAACATAAAAAAAGTGTGCTACACTAGAACAAATGGGTATTGCTCATGAAAGAGGACGTTTGGTTTTTTCTTCAGGGATTACATTTTCACCCTTTAATGTAATATATTTGTCACGTAATAACATAATAAAGTTTATTTGTAGAGAAACAAATTAAGAGGTTAGCAGCTTTTTAAAGGGAGTTTGTGACAATTTTCTCCGCTTCACACGTCTCAAGAGGTCAGACCAATCGGTAGCACTTTTCTCTTCAGCTTTTTATATTTTTATTCATGGACCTCTAACAATCAATAAACAGTACAGTGTGTAAGACTTTCAAAATTTTATTTCACAGTCACAAAGAAATTCTCCCAATTGAAAGCAGAATGTGACAGGCTTGAATACTTTACAAATGCTTCAAATGAGATTATGAAGCCAACCAGTAGGTATTTGTTTATTATACTAAAATATAGACACATTTTCCTTTAAATATTTGAGATTCTGCCTACAGTGCCTCTGTTATATTCATTCAAATTATTCTTCTATTCCAAAACAATGAGGCTTCTAAACTGGTGGAATGTTGCCAGGAAATTTCAACACAGTTTGAAGGCAACATGACCAAAAGGCACAGTTTAAATTGGCTTAGGGAATGAATGGGCTCCTTATCAGAGCAGCTGAAGGCTGTATATAATTAACAGCATCTGTCAACATTCACAGGGCCCTATATAGAACAAGCAGGCCCTATAGCCCTACTAAAGAGCAACCTCCAGCCTCTGATACCTTAAAAATGCACAAGACCCAAACAAAGAGACACCCCCACCCAAGCCATCACTGGAAGGACACTGATAGGTTTTTGTGATACCAGCAGGGCCACAAAGCAACTGCTAATTAATGTTAATTATCTAGAACAATTCTGTGAACATGAATGCCGTTGAGATTTCAAATTAGTCAGCTATCATCAAAAATATAAAATACCATTTATATCTAAAATTACTAATTTAAAAATCTTCTCATGTTTTAATTTTTAAAAGCTATGAAAATGATCTACTAACCTTCCTTTTTAATATGATGAGTTCTCCAGAATAGAAAGCCCAGAGATAAATCCACGAACCTATGGACACCTTATCTTTGACAAAGGAGGCAAGGATATACAATGGAAAAAAGACAACCTCTTTAACAAGTGGTGCTGGGAAAACTGGTCAACCACTTGTAAAAGAATGAAACTAGAACACTTTCTAACACCATACACAAAAATAAACTCAAAATGGATTAAAGATCTAAATGTAAGACCAGAAACTATAAAACTCCTAGAGGAGAACATAGGCAAAACACTCTCTGACATAAATCACAGCAAGATCCTCTATGACCCACCTCCCAGAATATTGGAAATAAAAGCAAAACTAAACAAATGGGATCTAATGAAACTTAAAAGCTTTTGCACTACAAAGGAAACTATAAGTAAGGTGAAAAGACAGCCGTCAGATTGGGAGAAAATCATAGCAAATGAAGAAACAGACAAAGGATTAATCTCAAAAATATACAAGCAACTCCTGAAGCTCAATTCCAGAAAAATAAATGACCCAATCAAAAAATGGGCCAAAGAACTAAACAGACATTTCTCCAAAGAAGACATACAGATGGCTAACAAACACATGAAAAGGTGCTCAACATCACTCATTATTAGAGAAATGCAAATCAAAACCACAATGAGGTACCATTACACGCCAGTCAGGATGGCTGCTATCCAAAAGACTACAAGCAATAAATGCTGGAGAGGGTGTGGAGAAAAGGGAACCCTCTTACACTGTTGGTGGGAATGCAAACTAGTACAGCCACTATGGAAAACAGTGTGGAGATTCCTTAAAAAACTGGAAATAGAACTGCCATATGACCCAGCAATCCCACTTTTGGGCATACACACTGAGGAAACCAGATCTGAAAGAGACACGTGCACCCCAATGTTCATTGCAGCACTGTTTATAATAGCCAGGACATGGAAGCAACCTAGATGCCCATCAGCAGATGAATGGATAAGGAAGCTGTGGTACATATACACCATGGAATATTACTCAGCTGTCAAAAAGAATTCATTTGAACCAGTCCTAATGAGATGGATGAAACTGGAGCCCATTATACAGAGTGAAGTAAGCCAGAAAGATAAAGAACATTACAGCATACTAACACATATATATGGAATTTAGAAAGATGGTAATGATAACCCTATATGCAAAACAGAAAAAGAGACACACAAATACAGAACAGACTTTTGAACTCTGTGGGAGAATGTGAGGGTGGGATGTTTCAAAAGAACAGCATGTATACTATCTATGGTGAAACAGATCACCAGCCCAGGTGGGATGCATGAGACAAGTGCTCGGGCCTGGTGCACTGGGAAGACCCAGAGGAGTCGGGTAAAGAGGGAGGTGGGAGGGGGGATCGGGATGGGGAATAAATGTAAATCTATGGCTGATTCATATCAATGAATAAAAAAAAAAAAAAAAAAAAAAAAAAAAAAAAAAAATAATAATATGATGAGTTCTCAATTAGCTTGACCATTTCTGTAAATAGAATTCTACAGCAGTTTTTTCGTTTTTAAATAAATACATTTCACCCATGAATATGTACAAAGCAACAACAACAAAGAATCCAGAGGCAATTTCATTAAATAAATTTATTTGTTAAAATAATTTAACTCCGAATACAACTGTTGAATTTGCATTGAGTTATAACTACAATTCATGTTTTAACTGAAAGGTCAAGGTTTAACAACTGACATTGTTACAAAACAATAAACTGTTGTTCAATTTTAAATGGTCAGTTGTATTAGAGCTCAACAATTAACTGTGAACTATATTTATCTCTGGGAAACCCCAAATCAATAAGGATAAGTCTGTTTCCAAAACCCACTGCAGTCATTCTTGAAACCCTGATCAAGATTTAAGAGATGCACAATGACACGTTAATTAAAAAAAAAAAAAAGACCCCCATAGTCTTTAACATTTGATTGGCTAAGGAGACAATTAAAGCTTACCCAAGTGCTAACACAGGATTACTGAGAACAAAAAACTACAAAACAGACAAACAAAAACCCAATGGCAACAAGCGAAATAAGCACTTTCATATTCATACATATAGGCAATATTCCCACTGAACAACTCCTGAAAACAAACAGTAGACATCCTTAGGCAACATTTCTTTATACAGAAAAGCAAATATCAGTAGTTTGACCACAGAAAAGTGATGGCAACTGTAGCGATTAGAGTAAAAATTTCAGTCCTAATTCTACAAACCAAAGAAGAAAAATCATCAAAGCACCTTTCAATAGTTTAAGGAAGATTTTATGTAATACTTTTGATCAGATGCTGGCTTGTTTTGTGTGAGTTGAACAAAAAGAAAGGCATCAGTCACCATCACTATCACAGCTTAAGAGAACCAAAAAAAAAAAAAAAAGTTGCAACATAGAACAACAACAACAAAATGCTGCCTTTGTATAAAAGTAAAACAAGACGAAACAAAGGAAAAAAAAAAAAAAGGAAGAAAACCTTATCGTAGTAGCTAAAGAAAAAGTGGGTCTTTGGATCAAACCATAACATTTTTAAGGCATGTTAGAAAAACTTTCACTTATCTAGTTGCTATTCTGATCAGGGCATAAAATAAACAGTGACACAAGGTCACCAACTATTAATTCATGTGCCAACAAATTTCATCTTCCTGTTCTTAAGCTCTGTATTAACATCTCAACAAACACATTCATTCAAGCGGAGTTATTTTCATACCAGATGAAACACCGACAGTAAGAGCACACAAGGGTTTCCAAGTTTCTGGATATTATTTGATGCTTTGTCACTAAATACGCAAGGCTGGGTGGAAACACTCATCAGGCAGCCGTATCAGCTATTAACATCTTTACAGTAAAAAAAAAAAAGCCACCTTATTGTCTGACATAAACACATCTAACTAAAACCCAAATTTTTAGATAATCTTTTCTACCTCATATCCTGCCATACCTTTCACATTATTTAACTTATTTTTCTTGTCTGCATAGCAATCCACAAGGTAAAACTGTAAAATCTTTATAGATGTTTTTATATGTAATCTTACTTGCCATAAATTTCTACTAAATATGGAATTCTAAAAACCAGAATCATTCTGAGAAGTTAAGAGGCTTCAAAACTCAAACGGTACACTAACAAATATTTCTCTTTCAGTTGATAAAAATCTTACTTCTTGAATCACTGACTTGTCTACATGATTGAGTCAAATCACCTTTTACATGACCAAATTTGATGCAGTAAAATTGGTTAGAACTTTCTGGCCTATAAAAGGTGCTTCATAATTGGGAATTATTCAAAAAATTATATTGAAGAATGCAAATATTCACAATTCAAAGACTTTTGACAACCATGCCTGGTTTTACCCACACATCTGTCTTCTCATTTATGAAAAGTACTATCCACCTTTTTTCTCTCCTCCAACCTTAACATCAGTTTACTAAACACTTAGGGGGCGGGCTAGCAATGATTTTAGGAATGTATAAAAAAAAAAAAACTTAAAAAAATGTTTTTGATACATGGTATTCTGCAGGACAGATTCTCAGTGTAGGCAATTATCTCTGACTTGTGCCAAATTCTTCATAACATTAAACACACATGCACACGCAAACACACATTCTTCACTCAGTAACACACGTTAAGACCCGAGGTTACTTGCACAAGAGTGTGAAACCAACAAGAAATATGGGGCGGTATGCAGATCACAGGCTCAGTGATATTGCAGTTCTGAAGGCCAAATTCATCTCCAGAGGATCAGCTCAAAATACTCTCTTCAGCATTTTATAACTCTGAAGGTGGGTGAAAACCCTTCTGCGCTTGATTGTAAAACTTATGAATACGTTTTTCCTGTGCCATTATTCATGCAAATGATAAATACTTGGCGGCTATAAAAACCAAAAATGTCAGGACTTGAGCACCTTTTCAAGACAAAATATTCACTCTAGCTTTATTTGCCACTTCAGTAATCAGGGCAAAATTGTTGTAAGAAAATCTTTATAGAATTCTCCAGGAAAATTAAAGGGTTTTTTTTTTTTTTGTCTCTTACCTTCCACTCTATAATTTCTGTTCTACTTTTAAGCCCCAATTATTTCACATGGTTATTCAATTTTTTTTTTTTAATGCCTGCAATAAAGCTCTGCTATAGAAAACTTTATTTCGAAAGCAGGTTAGCCAAGAATCACACCACAACCATAGCCCTTAAAGGCAAGAAGGAATTTGCTGCTTTAACGAACGTAAAAATGCAAGATGTTTGTACTGTCCTGCGAGGTTTCTGCAAACGGGAACATGTGGATGCAACATGGCTTCATTTTCCTTACACGATGGTACTAGTTCATCTACTGGAACGCTTCTCATTAGTAAGGCTAGGCAATCTCTTTCCATCACAGTTGCTTCCTTCTTGTTCAGTAAAGTAACAAAGACCATCCCTGCTTGGTGAACAGAGGGGTGGGTCTGGGGTATTAATCTGACTCAGACCCTTATGAGAGTCTCCACTTTCTGGGCAAAGCAGGTGATAACACATTGTAACACCAGGCTGTATTTTTACCCAACCTGTGCTGACTCTGGCTCTATCAGAGACTGGTGCGTGAGTTAGTTCCGCGTCACAAATTAGGATAACATCTACAGTTAAGCATCGACTTTGAAAAACAGGAGTGAGTCAGCTGAGCAAAGAATCTCTCCCTGGAATGCTGCCAGCAGGTCAGCTGCTATTATCTTCCTTGATGTGATATATTGGTTAGAAGCACTATCTCAGTTCCTGAAATTCAGTACTCTGGTAGGAAAATATTTCTCCTTGACTCATCTATTTTTTTTTTTAAAGAAGACAAAATATTTTAATGGTTAAGCGGTCACAGGAATTCTTCCGGTTTCTCTCCCGTGATTACTTTTAACGACGACCATAGTTGCTTCTGTCAACTCAAGTGACAATACCATCATAGCTTTCGAAGGAGGTCGCCCTGCGGATCGACTGGGCCACGACGCCTGAAGTTGCAGGTGCCATGGAGGAGACGAGGATGACGGTGAAGATTGGAGTTACTGGACCCAAAGGTGACTCAGAGCTCTCAGCTGACAATCGCCGCTGGGCTCTGAAGGACGATCTGCCGCTTCACTGGAGGTTCACACCGCGCACCCTGCAGGCTCCACGGTCGGGGAGGCGAGGCTGGTGTCGCCTCCGGTGGGTGGGAGGGGGGCGGGCAGCCACGTGTCAATGCTATTGTATGTTACACGCGGAACAGCACGGGTCGTCCTTGTCGGGCTGGGCGGCATAGTTCATCTGCCTGACGATCTCGGCGAAGAGTTCGTCCACCATGGTTTTACTCTTGGCCGACGTCTCCATGAAGGGGCAGCCCCACTCCTCGGCGAGCGCCCGGCCTTCGTTGGAGGACACCTCTCTCTCACTTTCCAGGTCGACTTTGTTCCCCACCAAGATGACCGGCACTTTCTCGTACCTGCGAGAGAACAGACGCGGACACACAGGGGTTGCAGACGTTAGCACAGAGGTGACAGGTAAAGTGGATTTTCTCTTTTTTCACCATATGGTACTATAGAGTCCCTTGGACAGCAAGGAGATCCAACCGGTCCATCCTAGAGGAAATCAGTCCTGAATATTCACGGGAAGGGCTGATGCTAAAGCTGAAGCTCCCATACTTTGGCCACCTGATGTGGAGGGCTGACTCACTGGAAAAGACCCTGATGCTGGGAAAGATTGAAGGCAGGAGGAGAGGGGACGACAGAGGATGAGATGGTTGGATGGCATCACTGACTCGATGGATGTGAGTTTGGGTAAACTCCGGGAGTTGGTGATGAACAGGGAGGCCTGGCATGCTGCAGTCCATGGGGTGGCAAAGAGTCGGACACGACTGAGCCACCGAACTGAACTGGTACTACAGATATTCTTAGCTGCATGAAAAATTATTTGCTCCAGTTGGTTTGACATTGACCAGAAGGCAGCTCTCATAGTAGATCACAAATGGGTTGTTCAAAATGAGGTTTTAATCAATTACATATCTTTTAAAATAAATTTATTTTCCCAGATATACTTGGAAAATTATTCTCAGAATCTCAGAATATTCCCCTTAGATGGATTAATGTAAACTGTGTTCATTATAAGGGATGCTGATGCAGAATTTCAGATGATGAGGTAATACCTCTAGTGACTAAACACATAATTTGTAATTTTATAAATTTTACTATGTTCTAAAAGTATACAAGGGCTTCCCAGGTGGCTCAGTGGTAAAGAACCTGCCTGCCAATGCAGGAGACACGGGTTCAATCCCTGGGTCGGGAAGAACCCCTGGAGAAGGACATGACAACTCATTGGAGTATTCTTGCCTGAAAAGTCCCATGGACAGAGGAGCCTGGTGGGCTACAGTTCGTGGGGCGCAAAAGAGCCAGACATGACTGAGCAACTAAAAACAATGAAAGTATGCAAAACTGATCACGTTCTAATCATTCCTAAGTAAGAAACAAGCTAGCAGAACTCACTAGGATGGAACGCACCAAATACAACTATGCTCTATCCCTTTATACAAACTGTCATAGATTAGCCTGTTGAAAGATAATTACTGTTCTTTTCGGCCTGACAAGGACTTAAACATTCCAATCATTAGCTCTGTTTGATGTTATCTCTTCTTTTCCTTCCTGACTAGAATCACCGTACTATAGACTAAATGTGTGTTCCCTGAAATTTGGATGTTGAAACCTAATCCCCCATGGAATGGTATTTAGGAGGTCGGGACTTTGGGAAAGGACTGGGTCATGGACAGGATTTGTGTCCTTATACAAGAGACCCCAGAGATCACCATTGCCTTTATAGCCACATACAGACAGAGTGAAAAGATGATCCTAGGGAAGTGGGCCCTCACCAGACACTGAATCTTCCAGGGCCTTGACCTTGGACTCCCCAGCCTCAAGAAATATGAGGAATAAATTTGTTGTTTAAGCCATGCAGTTTGTGGTATTCTTGTTATAGGAGACAGATAGACTAAGATAAGGTGTCTATAAGTCACGATGTTTGGAAAATGCTAACAGACAACAGAACTATGAAAAGAACAAAGACAAGAGGTCATAAATCATTTTGTACCTAAAGATGATTCTCTCTACAATGGTTATTCATGGTGTAAAAAATGGTGCCACTGTGCAAATTTATTTACTACTTGTGTTTATGTTTGTCCTAAGCAATGTTGCTAATACATTTTTACTTTATACATCGTTTTAAAGGCTTTTTGTGATTTCAGTATAAATCAGTATGTGTGTCTGTACTTTCTCCTCCAAGCAGAATGTATCTCTAATTTATCAAGGAAGCAAACTGCAAAACTGCACACGAGTGATAACAAATGTGACTAGACACAGCTAATCCGTTAGAGAACTACACATAGTCAGGATTTACTAAGGCAGGATTTGGGCAGCGTTTTTATCATTCAGGAAACAGAGCAACAGGCGGGCAGTTAATGCTAGCAACAATACTTTCACAGCTTCATCTTCCTGGCAAGATGGTTCTCTCTGCTCACTCTAATTTATAAAGCAAACTGTATTCCCAACAGAGTCTCATTTTTTCCCCTTTGATGCAAGATCACACTGACAATGGTCTCAACAAGAGGGCACGCTCTAGGCAGTGTGTTCCTTAGCAATCTGAAACACACAACTTCAAAATAAGTGCAGCCATGAAATTAAAAGACTCTTATTCCTTGGAAGAAAAGCTATGACAAACCTAGACAGCATATTAAAAAGCAGAGATAACACTTTGCTGACAAAGGTCCGTACAGTCAAAGCTATGGTTTTTCCAGTAGTCATGGACAGATGTGACAGTTGGACCATAAATAAGGCTGAGCGCCGAAGAACTGATGCTTTTGAACTGTGATGCTGAAGAAGACTCTTGAAAGTCCCTTGGACAGCAAGGAGGTCAAACCAGTCCATCCTAAAGGAAATCAACCCTGAATATTCACTGGAAGGACTGATGCTGAAGCTGAAGCTCTAATACTTTCGTCACCTGATGCGAAGAACTGACTCATTGGAAAAGACCCTGATGCTGGGAAAGACTGAAGCTGGGAGAAGGGGATGACAGAGGATGAGATGGTTGGAGGGCATCACCAACTCGATGGACGTGAGTTTGAGCAAACTCTGGAAGAGGGTGATGGACAGGGAAGCCTGGTGTGCTGCAGTCCATGAGGGCACAAATAGTGGGACATGACTTTGCGACTGAACAGCAGCATTATCAAGGATAAATCTAAGATTTGGATATTACCATTTCTCAGGAAATGGATCTGGACAACTCTAATTTTTATCAAAGGACTTTATAGGCATTTACTATATATCAGTGGTGATTTTGCTCTCTGATCATACTGAGAGTTCTGATCATAGGACCCAAGAGTTTTGCACATCTTCTAGGAGCCTCACATATAATAATTAAGTGTTCCTCTTGTGGCTCAGCTGGTAAAGAATCTGCCTGCAGTGCAGGAGATGCTGGGTTCGATCCCTGGGTCAGGAAGATCCCCTGGAGGAGGGAATGGCTACTCACTTCAGTATTCTTGCCTGGAGAATCCCATGGACAGAGGAACCTGGGGGGATGCAGTCCATGGGTTTGCAAAGAATTGGACACAACTGAGCAACTAACACTCTCACTTTCAATGTATTACATATTTATTCATCCATTTAACAAGTGTTTATTTGATAGAGGCCTATTTTTGTGCTAGATGCTATTCAAGGCACTTAAGATACATCAGTGAACAAAGCTCTGCCATAGAGTCTAGCAGAGAAGATAGTGGTCGATAATAAACCCAAGTAAATAAGTAAATTATTGGTTTACTAAATGGTGTTAAGTGCGATGGAAAAAAAAAAATTGCAGAACAGGGAGTGGGCTGGGAGCACAGGTGCGATTTTAAATCAGATGAGCAGGGAAGGCCTTACTGGGATGGTGGCAGGTGAGCAAGACATGAAGGGAGTGAGGGAGTTTGCCAAGCAGGTGTCTGGGGGAGAGCACTCCAGGCAGGATGTGGACCAGGCAGCATAAAAGCTGGTGGGAAGAAGAGCAAAGGGCCCGTGGGGTCCCTCTGTATCACCTCCCCGACTCCAGCATTCAGAAAGCCTGGTGTAGGAAACCTGTTCACTCGGAACAAATGAACTTTGGAACCTGTTGGCAAAAGTGGCCTCAGAAGACAAACGTGACCTCTATGATGAGATCGACTAGATCATTTAGGAAGACTGGGTGCTTGGTTAGCAGGTGATAATTAGTATTTTCATCTCATGCTCTTTATTTACCATAGTTTGGTGAGCTGTCTTGATTTCTGCCCCCCCTTTCTATTAATAAACATATCACTTGGGAACAAAATTGAAGATGCAACATCCCCCAAACACTTCATTTACGTGTTACTGTTGATGCGATCGTGAGCAGGGTACCGCTGTATCCACATCTCAGGCATCAGCTGGTTTCTCATCAACTTCAGCGTATCTTCCTTGGTATTTCCTTTGAGAGCGCAACCAGGGTCATACAGTGGCTTCTGCAGCTCAAATCGCTTTACTTTTGTTTATAGTCTGAGAACTAACACTGGTTTTATTAACATGAATGTCCCTGTTGCTTACAGTATTCATAAGCATGGTTACATAATGTATTAATAAACAGAGCTAGTTCTTTTGAGCAGCTCTACTTAATGCATTGAATGAAACATCAGAAACACTGGCTTGAGTATCCCTTAGCTGTAGAACACTGATGGGCTTCTCCACACGAGGCGGCTTTGTACACCTGAATGGTTCAGGAGCATCTGATGTTTATCAATGGTCTTTATGTAACTGTCCTGATAGGGGTATACGTGTACGTGTATTTCATTCTGGTTGTGTCTAAACTCGGCTGATCACCAAGATTCCCAGGCCCAAATCCAGGGTTCCTGAATCTGAATTTGTGGGGTTGGGCCTAAGAAGCCTACTTAAAACTGGGTCTAAGTTCTGAAGAATGATTGTGAGGTTCGGCAGGGTTCAGGAATCACTGACCTGATCTGTTACTTTGTGACCCCAAATAGCACTGGATGTGTACAGTTCATGGTTTTATACTGCAGCAAGTCCAGGATCAGTTCCTTTTCCCTTCGTTGATTCACCAATGATAAGTTGTGGACAGATGCCACCACACTCAGTTCCTTTGACGTCTTTTGGAAGGTGAAGAGGCTAGGCTCTCACATGAATTTCAACACGCTGATATGTCCTTAGTCACTTTTCCATCAAGCAGGCTGAAATACAATTCTCTTTGAACTCAGAAATGAGAATCAGAGAGAGTTTTACTTACAAGGTTCCCTTGTTCAACCTTCTACCCATTGTGAAAAATCTCACCCACCAAGAGAGTCTCAAGGTAAAATGTCAGAACACCTGATGCTTTAGTCATTTCCATGACAACCTCACCAAATGGGTTATATCTGAACACCTTCAGTGATGCGGAACTCACATCTCAGGCAACCCATTTTGTCCTGTCAGCCCTGTTAAATGTGAGTGTTAAAAAGTTGGTGCTAAAAAGTTTATCCCTATCTAATGACTGTAACACCTCGTCCTTCCTGTGACCGCTGAGAACACAGAAATCTTTTCTCACAGGTTTCCTTCCCCACCTCCCTGGTCAAATTAAGTAACACAAAATGATTTTTTAAAGTCCATGGCAATATTTAAATAGGTAAAGAAGAAAACAAAAAAACATTCTTCATCTCACCTCCATGAGAATGATTGCTATAACTACTTTGGTGTGTATTGTTTCAGGCTATTTTCTTATACATATCTATGTAAATGTAGATTTTTTGGAAAGGCGATCATGCCCGTTATATTTAGTCGCTTCTATTTTCACTTATTACCTTGGACTCTGTATACCAATAAGTGGTATACATCATGTTAATGGTTAAAGAGTACTCCATTTTATAGCATCTGTGTGATAATAAAAGTACCGTAACTAATTGCCCCTTCCCCATCTGTGTGTGAAGCGTTCCCCTCCATTCATGTTTTCATTAACCCACAGCAAACTGATGAACCACACCTAGACGTGGAGCTTCTTTCTCAAAAGTGTGCATAGTCTGTGTTGTGTGCATGTGTGCACGGCATACCCTTTGAACCAGGAAAAACAAAAAAAAAAACCACACACACATTTCTAGATTAGTTCAGACTACTGAGCTCACACACATGCAATCTTGACTGACATCCAGAAATTTATACTACAGCCAGCAGAGCTCAGGTCAAGGGTGCCTGTTTCCCCACCCTTGGGATGGGTATTTTTAATCTTTCAGGGAAGTATTATGGCAGTTCTGGACAAAGAGAATGGTTTTATGGCTGGGAGATGAAGGCCCCAACCACAGCCCGGTAGCATAAAAACATCAATACTTCTTATTAAGGTGGAAAACGTTTAAGCTAAGTAAGGCTTCCTTCTTCCTCTAAAATGACTTGTTTTGAGGTGACTAAATATTTCATCTTAAAAGGGAATTTCTGGTAACTTAGATTGAATAATAAAAGGAAACCCAAATTTCTTGCTGTGACTGTCTGTCTCTTGGTTTCAGACTGCATGCATACTGAAGAACAAAGAGAAATTTGTAAATGTAATCTAAAAATTAAGTAAGGGCTGTAATGACACCAGAAAGATATACAAGGCATTCAGGGCTACTCCATGATGATACAAATGAAAATAATCTGTTTTTATAGAAATTAAGAGCTGACGCTGTATCAGAAGAACAGGATGATGGTGAGGCACCAATTGGTCACGACAGTGCAACTCAGGCACTTTGAATGTTGTGTTAAAAAGCCATTTGGGAGAGAAAATACTTGGCAGAAGGCACCTGATAAAGGGCTGTTATCCAGCATATACAAGGGAGTCTTAAAACTCAACAGGCAACAAACAACCCGATTAAATACTGGGCCAAGGACCTTAAGATACACCTCAACAAGGAAGGTATACAGATGGGCAAATAAGCATGTAAAGAGATGCTGCACATCATATTTTGTCAGAGAAATTAAAATTGAGACACTACACACCTACTGGAATGGCCACAATCTAGAACACTGACAACACCAAATGCTAGAGAGGACATGGAGCAACAGGAACTTTCATTCACTCCTGGTGGGAATGCAAAATGGTACAGCCACCTGGAAGACAGTTTAGTGATTTCTTAGAAAACGACACATATCCTTAGCATACAAACCAGCAATCCCTGGTATTTAGCTCCCCAAATCAAGTACTAACAAATATATAAAACCTGCATATAGATGTATACAGCAGCTTTATTCATAACTGCTCCAACTTGGAAGCAACCAACATATCCTTCAGCAGGTGAATGGATAAATAAACTGTGGTATATCCAGACAGTGAAGTATCATTGGTGTTAACAAGAAATAACTCATGAAAAAAATAGGAAATTTACATGCACATTATTAAGTGAAAGAAACCAATCTGCAATGGCGACATACTGCATGGTGTCAACTGCATGACATTTTGGAAAATGCAGAATTCTGGAGACAAGTTAAAAGATCAGTGTTTGCCAGGGGTTGTTAGGGTGGGGAGAAAGGGCAGAATGGATGGAATACAAAGGATTTTTAAGACAGTGAAAATACTCTTCATGATACCATCATGATGAAAAATACTCTTCATGATACCATCATGATTAAAAATACTCTTCATGATACCATCATGATGAATACATGCTGTTAAACATTTGCCCAAATTCACACAATGTACAGGGCTTCTCTGATGGCTCAGCAGGTAACGAATCGGCCTGCAATGTGGGAGACACAGGAGATGCAGGTTCAGTCCCTGGGTCAGAAAGATCCCCCGGAAGGACGAAAATGGCAACCCACTCTAGTATTCTTGCTTAGAGAATCCCATGGACAGAGGAGCCTGGCAGGCTACAGTCCATCAAGTTGCAAAGAGTTGGACACGACCGAGCAACTGACGCATGCACACAACATACAATACCAGGAGTGTACGAAGGTAAACCGCTGGGTGATTACAAGTCAGTGTAGATTCATCAATTTAACCAATGTCATAGCTCAGCTGGTAAAGAAATCTGCCTGCAATGCGGGAGACCTGGTTCGATTCCTGGGTCGGGAAGATCCGCTGGAGAAGGGATAGGCTACCCACTCCAGTATTCTTGGGCTTCCCTTGTGGCTCTGCTGGTAAAGAATCTGCCTGCAATGTGGAAGACCTGGGTTCGATCCCTGGGTTGGGAAGACCCTCTGGAGAAGGGAAAGGCTACCCACTCCAGTATTCTGGCCTGGAGAATTCCATGGACTGTATAGTCCATAGGGGTCGCAAAGAGTCAGACACGACTGAGTGACTTTCAGCTTCCCTTCCCTTTCCCCAGTCCAGTGGGGGATGGTGCTAATGGGAGAGGCTATACATGTGTGGGGTCAAGGGCTATACAGGAAATCTCTGCATTGTCTCAATTGTGCTGTGAACCTTAAACCACTCTAAAGAAATAGAGTCTTTAAAAAAGAAAGCTATACTGGAGGACTAGGGCAACCAAGGGGGCTTAAGTTCACTAAAGTCTTTATATCCCACTGATCACAAGTGAAAACTCATGACAGGATACAAAAAGTAACTACCAAACAACTCTGAAATGTAAAGAGAAAAACAGGGAGATTGGGGTGGGGGGCCAATTCCTGGAGAGAAGACCCATGAGGTTAAGTTTCCTGGTTTTTTCTCTTTGCATGGAGTGGGCACTCAGTGGTATGCACACAGTCAGAACTCTGGGAGAAATTCATTCTACCCAGAAGGTCAAGTGAAGGGATGCCTGTGAGCTGGAAGGTGTGCGTGGGTGGGAAAGCCTTCCTTTTTCCTTGCTTGTCCTTTCAAAGCTCACCTACAACGGGTCCCCTAGCAGAGCTGGGGTGGTGGGCAATGCCAACAGCTAAGACTTCATTAGAAATTTCTGGTTAGAGGAACTGAAAACAGGGCTTCTTAAGGTCCAAAGAGGATGACAGAAAGCTCTAGTTTTTTCCCTTCTCTTTTCTCTGCCCACTTTGCTAGGAAGATGACCCAAACTGGGAGAACTACTAGTTTAGTGCAGCAGTGCAGAAGGATAGCAACCAACTTTACCTAATTAATATTTATAGAATACTCTACTTCATAAAAGTAGAATACATATTCTTGTCAAGTGCACCTGGAATGTTCACTCAAGACCATATTTTTGGCTATAAAAACTGTAACAGATGTAAAAGAGCTGAAATGATACAAAATATGTTCTCAGATCATAATGAAATTAAACTAGGAATCAGTAACAAAAGATACCTAGAAAAATCTCCAGATACTGAGAAACTGAATCATATACTTCTAAATAATCCATGGGCCAAAGAAGACATCATTAAAAAATTAGAAAAAATTTAAGTGAATGAAAATAAAACATAACAAAATCTGTGGGATGCAGTTAAAGCACTGCAGAGAGGGAAATTATAGCACTAAATGTTTATATGCCTCAAATCAGTGATCTATGCTACTACCTTAAGAAACTAAGAGAAAAAGCACAAAATAAATCCAAATTAAGCAGAAGGAAGAAATACTAAAGGACAAAAATAAAAGATGTGAGAGTTGGGCCATAAGGAAGGCTGAGTGCTGAAGAACTGATGCTCTTTAATTGTGGTGCTGGAGAAGATTCTCGAGAGTCCCTTTGACAGCAAGGAGGTCAAACCAGTCAATCCTAAAGGAAATTAGTTCTGAATATTCATTGGAAGGACTGATGCTGAAGCTGAAGCTCCAATACTTTGGCCACCTTTGAGGTGAAGAGCCGACTCATTGGAAAAAGACCCTGATGCTTGGAAAGACTGAGGGCAGGAGGAGAAGGGGACGACAGAGGATGAGATGGTTGGATGGCATCACCGACTCAATGGACATAAGTTTGAGCAAGCTTCAGGAGATGGTGAAGGACAGAGAAGCCTGGCATGCTGCAGTCCATGAGGTTGCAAAGAGCCTGACACAACTTAAGTGACTGGACAACAACCACAAAAATAAAAGAACAAGAAAACAGAAAAACAGTATAGGAAAAAATCAGAAACACTTAAACTCTGGTTCTCTGAAAAAGACCAATAAAATCGGCAAACTTTTATCCAGACTGATCAAGAAAAAAAGATGACACAAGTTAACAATACCAGAAAGAGAAAGCTTACTACACACACTACAGACATGGAAAAGAATATGCTCCTGAAAGAGAAACTTGGATGAAATGCACCAATACCTTGGAACAATTTACTTATGTGACGTCACTCATGCCCCTCTTTTCAGAGGGCAAAGCACTGATGATATCATCTCTAAACCTCTCTGTTTCACTTCTTCAGATATATAAACTCTAGTTCTTTATTATCTAATTCAACTTTATCTCCTACAGATTGATAAAGAGAATCTTCCATTCTGAATTCTGTCTGCCTGTTCATGATAGTTCTCTAAAGATAATGGTCTCTACCAATCAAATTCTAAGAACCATTCAAAGCTTAGGTCAGATTTCATCTTTCAAAACCCTCCCTTACTTTTATAAATAGCTCATTAGTCTGAACTCTTATATTTACATGTGCAGATGACACCACCCTTATGGCAGAAAGTGAAGAAGAACTAAAGAGCCTCTTGATGAAAGTGAAAGAGGAGAGTGAAAAAGTTGGCTTAAAGCTCAACATTCAGAAAACTAAGATCATGGCATCTGGTCCCATCACTTCATGGCAGATAGATGGGGAAACAGTGGAAAAAGTGACTGACTTTATTTTTCTGGGCTCCAAAATCACTGCAGGTGGTGATTGCAGCCATGAAATTAGAAGACGCTTACTCCTTGGAGGGAAAGTTATGACCAACCTAGACAGCATATTAAAAAGCAGAGACATTACTTTGCCAACAAAGGTCCATCTAGTCAAGGCTATAGTTTTTCCAGTGGTCATGTATGGATGTGAGAGTTGGACAATAAAGAAATCTGAGCACTGAAGAATTGATGCTTTTGAACTGTGGTGTTGGAGAAGACTCTTCAGATTCCCTTGGACTGCAAGGAGATCCAACCAGTCCATCCTAAAGGAGATCATTCCTGGGTGTTCATTGGAAGGACTGATGTTGAAGCTGAAACTCTAATACTTTGGCCACCTGATGCGAAGAGCTGACTCACTGGAAAAGACCCTGATGCTGGGCAAGATTGAGGGCAGGAGGAGAAGGGGATGACAGAGGAGGAGATGGTTGGATGGCAGCATCAACTCGATGGACATGGGTTTGGGTTGACTCTGGGAGTTGGTGATGGACAGGGAGGCCTGGCATGCTGTGGTTCATGGGGTCGCAAAGTGTCGGACACGACTGAACGACTGAACTGAACTGAACTGATGTCATTAAGAATTTGGGCTTCACCTCCCAGAATATTGGAAATAAAAGCAAAAATAAACAAATGGGACCTAATGAAACTTAAAAGCTTTTGCACAACAAAGGAAACTATAAGCAAGGTGAAAAGACAGCCCTCAGATTGGGAGAAAATAATAGCAAATGAAGAAACAGACAAAGGATTAATCTCAAATGTATACAAGCAACTCCTGCAGCTCAATTCCAGTAAAATAAATGACCCAATCAAAAAATGGGCCAAAGAACTAAACAGACATTTCTCCAAAGAAGACATACAGATGGCTAACAAACACATGAAAAGATGCTCAACATCACTCATTATCAGAGAAATGCAAATCAAAACCACAATGAGGTACCATTACACGCCAGTCAGGATGGCTGCTACCCAAAAGTCTACAAGCAATAAATGCTGGAGAGGGTGTGGAGAAAAGGGAACCCTCTTACACTGTTGGTGGGAATGCAAACTAGCACAGCCGCTATGGAGAACAGTGTGGAGATTTCTTAAAAAACTGGAAATAGAACTGCCATATGACCCAGCAATCCCATTCCTGGGCATACACACCGAGGACTCCAGATCTGAAAGAGACACGTGCACCCCAGTGTTCATCACAGCAATGTTTATAATAGCCAGGACATGGAAGCAACCTAGATGCCCATCAGCAGACGAATGGATAAGGAAGCTGTGGTACATATACACCATGGAATATTACTCAGCCATTAAAAAGAATTCATTTGAACCAGTTCTAATGAGATGGATGAAACTGGAGCCCATTATACAGAGTGAAGTAAGCCAGAAAGATAAAGAACATTACAGCATACTAACACATATATATGGAATTTAGAAAGATGGTAACGACAACCCTGTATGCAGGGCGGAGGAGGAGACGCAGAGGTACGGAGCAGACTTTTGAACTCTGTGGGGGGTGGTGAGGGTGGGATGTTTCGAAGGAACAGCATGTGTGTTGTCTGTGGTGAAACAGATCACCGGCCCAGGTGGGATGCGTGGGACGGGTGCTCAGGCCTGGTGCACTGGGAGGACCCGGGGGGGTCGGGTTGGGGGGGTGGGAGGGGGGGTCAGGATGGGGAATACGTGTGGATCTATGGCTGATTCATGTCAATGTATGACAAAACCCACTGAAAAAATAAATAAATAAAGAAAGAAAAAAAAATAAATTTTGTAGGCAGCATCAACAAAGACATGATAATGGACTGGCTGAAGAAGACAGCAGGTAATGGTTGGACGACAGAGAAATCAGTAAATGATTCATAGGTAAACTACTGCTTTTACAAGTGTAGCTTTATTTCATGATTTATGACAAAGGTCCATCTACAACTCTTTGGGGAAGTGGTCTTTTAAATAAATAGCATTAAGTCAACTGGATAGCCATACATGGGGGGACAAAAAGAAAAACCTTGACTCTCTGCATCTCACACCTTTCATACAAATTAGAGATGAATCACAGAATAAAAGTCAATACACCTTCTAGAAATAAACATGGAAGAAGAATCTTCATAACCTTGGAGTGGAGAAAGATACATTAACTAGGACACAGAAAAGAACTAAGCATAAAAATGCAAGATTAATAAACTAAAATTAAGAATTTATGTTCTTTAAAAGAAACTATTAAGCAGGTGAACAGGTAAGGCAAAGGTGAGGAAAAGGTACCTGCAATACATGTATCTGAAAAAGAACTTCAATCCAAAATGTATAAACAATTTCCACAAAATTTAAGAAAAAGACAATACAAGTTTTAAGTGGACCAAACATGTGAGTAAGTTGTTTTAAAAAGAGGATATGCCAACAGTCATTAAGCATATAGAAAGGTGTTTATCATTATATACCAGAGAAATAAAAACTAAAATCAAAATGAGGTACCACTCAACTCTTATCAGATAAGCTAAAACTTTAAAAGGCTGATAATATCAAATGTTGGCCAGCAAGTGGAACGACTCTTATTGGGGAAAAAAGGAAATCAGCACAGCTGTTTGGGAGAATCATTGGTTAGTACAACTTCAACAACTTGGGGATAATCTACACATAGCTTAGAGCTGGCCCTCTGTATCCGTGGTCACAGCTCGGGCTTCAGCAAACCATGGACTGCGCGGCAATGCAGGAGTTACCACTGAAAAATGTCTGCATGTGAGTGGACCTGCACAGTTCGTCCCACGTTGTCCAAGGGTTAGCTGTATCTACTATGCATTTATGACCCAATAATTCTGCTCCGAGCTGTTCACCAAGGGACAGTGTGCATATATGCACCCAACGATACGTACTAGAACGTTCACAGTAGTGTTACTCATGATAGCCCTGATCTCAAAACTGCCCAAGTGCCCGTCAGCAGAATAAACAATGAAATCATGGGATATCCACACAAGGGACTACTGTACCTCAATGAAGAATTAGCTACTGCTATAAGTGACATGGATGAGTCTCACAATGAGGATGCTGTGATGAGACCCCGGTTTGATCCCTGGGTCAGGAAGATCCCCTGGAGAAGGAAACGGCAATCCACTCCAGTATTCTTGCCTTGAGAATCCCATAGACAGAGGAGCCTGGTGGGCTACAGTCCATGTGGTTGCAGAGAGTCAGACACAACTGAGCGACTAACACTTTCACTTTCAGAAGCCTAAAAATAAACAAAACTAATCTGTGTTGGTCTTCGAGCATGGAACATGAGGGAAAGTGCTGTGTTGTTTGAGAGGTTTGTCCCACATCTTTATGCAGGATTTGGCTACCTGGAGTATACATCTAGCTGTCTGATCTTATTTGTATGTTTAACCACATAAAAGTTATACCTCAATTAAAGAAAGAAATTGAAACAAAAAACATCAATAAATAATTATCTAAATGATTTCCTCACTGAAATAGGAATAGTAAAATAACCTTCAAGGCCAACCGAGCGAGCATGCATGTTGGTAATGGGTGTAAGTTGCACAAGTGAAGTAGTGAAGTAAAGTCGCTCAGTCGTGTCTGACTCTTTGCGACCCCATGGACTGTAGCCCACCAGGCTTCTCCCATGGGATTTTCCAGGCAAGAGTACTGGAGTGGGTTGCCATTTCCTTCTCCAGAGGATCTTCCCCACCCAGGGATAGAACCCGGGTCTCCCGCATTGTAGGCACAGCCACCAGGGAAGTCCAGTACATGATTAAGTGGATCAGTTAGTTTACTGCTCAGCTAAATACTGCTAGTCTATTCTAAAATTCTGTCCACGCCCCATGCTATTTATCTTATATTCAAAGCTGGCTGAAGACTGAAAGCATAAGGAATACTATACCAAAGTAAATGCTTTTAGAAATAAAAACGATGAAAACTCTGAACATTTTCTTCACTATTGGATCTATAAATTGTATCCATCTGACTACAATTCTTCTCAGGCATAGCAACATGTCACAGTAAGCCAGAGAACTCCAAATATTCATGTTAGAAAAAAATATAACTATGACTACATTCAACCTGGCTTTTTATCTACTAGATATGAAAATGCTCCACCCCAGATATGTGTCTTATGTGGGTAAGTGTTTGCAACTGGAAGCCTTAAACCTTGTTATTTAGAAACTACATGTGCAAATATCTGAATAAACCATTATTATTAATTTTTTTTAAAGCACAATATCCAAGATATCCAAAATAAGGCAGAGAAGAGCAGCTACTGGGTTCACATTTGGTACTTTAATGTGTAACTAAATTTCAACCTGCATTTTAATGTATATTCAGTCATCAACTAATCTGTCAACAAAGTAAGCATCTTCTTAGATAATTTAAACAGCAGGGACAATTCAAGCATGGGCACATATTCAAAGAACACAGAAGTCTCATCTAAGAAACAAAGGTCTTCAGACATAAAACTTGCATTTTATCTTTAATGACAGTTGAAATCTAAAACCTCTGCATTAAAAAACAGGTCCAACTATTGTAGTCGAAAAGACTAAATTGAGTCAATTACTCAGAAATACACAAGTTATTTGAACTGTTATCTATATTTATGTCAAATTATAGGATATTTCTTTTCAGCATCCCCTCATTTCAGCATTCTTGGCAAAAATGTTGGTGAATGAAAATTCGTATGTTTCTGGTACACAGTTAAAGTTCAATTACAAGTATTTTTAAAAAAGTTATCTCTGACTGAAGAACATTTAAAGATGCATCAAAGCTAGGTAGAGCTAACACTTTTTAAGAAACTTTTAAATTATGAACAGAACAGTGTTTTTCCCTGGGGTACTTTCCTTCTGTTGTAGTAAGATCTTCAAATATTTATTTCCAAATCACTAAATATAAACAGCACCAAATAAAACTAAAAAACAGAAACACGCTGAATCTCTAGAAAGTTCAGGTTATCAGACCAGCAGAATGAGCTTTTCTTCTTTCAGCAATAAACAGCTCAGGGAATGAGTGCATCAATTATGTACGGCAGGTTGCAACTGGTTGGTTCAACTGGGCGTAAATTTTACTGGTGATGTCCATTAAAAAGGATTTTTCATTTGAACTGGGAGAAGTAACAGGTGACAGATGGCAGAGGCAAAACAAAACAAACGCACAGTGAAGAAAGGAACTGGAAACCCTCATTATTGGCAGAGATTATGGTGCCCAAGAGCAGTCAATGGAGAATGATGAGCTACGGGTATGTTGGCAGGGTTCAACCCAACAGCGAAGTAAAAAAAGTTAGAAATGGTTATAAGAGGTCACTGTGGGAATGAGGGAGAAAGGATGGTCAGCAAAAGTCTTCAAGAGTCTCTAAAGTAATCAAGTTTGAGATGAGAGGCTGTAACAACAGGTCTGGAACAGTACTGATTATAGGGGACAGGCAAGGTGAGAATTATTGGATGTGAGAAAACTGGTCCCTTCATTTTCATTCCTGCTACAAAACTCCTTTAATTTCCAAAACAACTCAAGCCTGAGCTATGCAAGTCTCCTAACTGGTCCTACCTCCAATTTCTTGCCCCGCTATTCTATCCTCTATGCCATGTCCACAACAGTTATCCTACAACCCTGCACACGGTCCTCGCCCCATCCCCGCAAATCGCTACCTTAGAAAAATAAATGGCGGCTATACAACCACTGGGGCTTCACCGGTGGCTTAATGGTAAAGAACCTGCCTGCCAATGCAGGAGATGTGGGTTCAATCCCTGCATCGGGACGATCCCTTGTAGAAGGAAATGGCACCCCACTCCAGTTCGCTTGCCTGGGAAATCCCATGGACAGAGAAGCCTGGCGGGCTACAGTCCATGGGGTTGCAAAGAATTGGATATGACTTAGCAACTAAAGAACAACAATTACAACCACTAGATAAAGGCTAACACTCAAGGTCAACCACGGCTTGGTCACTGGCTAAAATCGTGATGGAGTCCACAATGGGAAGAGAACTGGATGCATATTTAGGGCACCTACAAAAAGTCCCCGCTGTGCTCCCTAAGACATGTCATATGATCTCTCTCAGTCTCAGTTTCCCCCCCTTTTTTTTTTCCTTAAAATTTGGCTGCGCCATGTGGCATGTGGGATCTTAGTTCCTTGACCAGGGATTGAACTCGCACCCTCCGCACGGGAAGCTCGGAGTCCAACCACTGGTTTGCCAAACAAATTCCCCTCCTGTTCCTTATTTGTGAAACAAACATTACTGATCTTTAGGTATTACAGCATGGAAGAAGACGGTGATGACTTTACTAATGATAGCTTAGCATCCGTAGAGGGCTTAGTAGGTGCCAGACACTGTGCTAAGCAGTTTACATGAATTATCCATTGAAGTATTATGGATACTGTAAAATACTACAAAATGCTAATTATTCTTTTCTAAGTTCTCTCCAACCATCTGTTAGTAAGTCAGTTTTAGAATTTTAATTGTGGTGATATAGCTGTAAAAAAGTACACAAATTGTTCCATAGTATCTTATTTCTTATCTCCAGCTCCCATTCCCTGGCAGGATGGTCTTCTACAATAAAGGCCATTAGCTCTTGTGGGTACAATGTGAGAACAACAGGATAGATACTAATATCAAATTAGTCTACTACTACTATCAAACTGCCTCTAACATCAAAAGCTGACCGTTTACCATCTTCTCCAAACAGAAGTATCTTTCCTTACTCTATTCATCTTCTTGCTTCAAACACTGCTGAGTCAAGTCACTAGATATGAACCCCGGCTCTGACGAGATCGGGCGTGCTCAGGGTGGTATGGCCGTAGGCTGAACCGTGGCTCTGAAGCCTTGCAGAACAATGTGGGATAATAAAAAAGAAAATGGAACAGAACTGAAGAGAAGGAGGAGAACCGAGGTCTCGTTTCTGCCTTAAACCAGCGGTGCCACCTTTGAAGTTAGATCAGGGACCTCAGGAAAGCAAGGGCCAGGAATGTTTTTATGTAGCTGTTTCTCCAGTACTGGAATCAATTCTTGACACTTACAGTCTTACAAAACAGAATGACTTAAAGTGATGATTTGCAAATATGACAGCTTTCACATGGAGCCCCTAGTGAAAATGTCACAGAAACCATGCAAACACATCCATGGCTGCTATTGTTTTAGTTGCTCAGTTGTGTCCGACTCCCTTGCGACCCCACAGACTGTAGCCCACCAGTCTCCTCTGTCCGTGGAATTCTCCAGGCAAGAACACTGGAGTGGGTTGCCATTTCCTTCTCCAGGGGATCTTCCTGACCAGGGATCAAACCTGCGTCTCCTGCACCGGCAGGCAGATTCTTCACCACTGAGCCACCAGGAAAGCCATATCCATGGTCCCCAGGCTGAGAGAGCGTTTTGGATGTACTTTATCTAGAATGCTTTATTTTTCTTTATCCTTTATCGTGCTTTCCATTAGATGCCAAAATGCTTAAAACTGATTTGCAGCATAAAGGCTCTCCAGATATTTGGAAGAAAAATGGTCAAAATCCATAATGTAATGAACTAAAGGAACATTTATTTATAATTCAACAAATATTTACTAGATGCTTTCTTTGTACCAAGTGCTAGATATCAAAATTGAAGCAGACTACCACCAAATAAATACATGGAAGAAGCTTTTATTCTTAACACAGATTAGATGGTGTATGTCAACTACGTTTATAAACAATATACACTGCGGGCAGAGTTCAGGGGGAGGGGCCAGTAAGACTATTATTATTACAAGCAGGTGCAAAGCATATACAGTAGACTTAGATTTTTCTGCTGAAACTAAACTTTAATATGTTATAATCTAATAAAATTAAGTATGATCTTCAAAGTGTAGTCAGTCATGTGTGGGTAAGAACAGTAAAATGACACAGGGCAGATAAAATGTGAAGGCAAAGGGTGAGTGCCTGCATCACTCTGCCACCTTTTAACAGCTAAAATACATTCATCCATTCACTTACCACCCATCCTCAATATTCTTTAAAGATTGTCACAGAGAAATCCAAAGGATCAATAGTGCTCTTTTGTCAAAATAATTTCTAAAATATCAACATGTTCATCTAAAAATGTTTTACTGTTTCAGATAACTATTGCTGTATAAAAAACTACCCCGAAACTAATGGCTTAACATAACCATTTTACTGGATTTTGTGGTGGTGTGAGTCAGGAATTTGGGCAGAGCTCAGCTGGGTGATTCTTCTGCTCCATGTGGGTGATTCTTCTGCCCCATGTGGTACTGACTGGGCTCACTCAGTGATGCTCAGCTAGGGCTGGGCTGGGCAGGCAGTCAACGCTGGCTGCACCCTAGGCCTGGCACATTGGTGGACTCAGTTGGACGGGCAGCTCCTTCTCTCTCTCCACACAGTCTCAGGGCCTTTTCAGGGCAGCTGGACTTCTCACATGGCAGCTCAAGGCTCCAAAAGACCATGGTGGAAGGTGCACAGTCCTTGTAGAGACTAGGCCCCAAACTTGCTTAGCATCACTTCCGCCATCTTTCTTGGTCAAAATAGTTACAGGCCAGCCCAGATTCAGGGGGAGGGGAAATAGATCCCACCTCTTTCTGGGAGTCGTGTCCAACAATCCACAGCCATCTTTAGTCTAGCATGTTTTGTAAAGAAGATGTCATTCTTTAAACTGAATTTCCAGGTCATGAGGATCTGCTGCCCCAAGTTAAGAAATATAATACAGAAGGATGGCGGCCAAGTCAAAGAAAGAGACTGTTTATACAGACTGGGTATTTCAAAAATACATGTAAAAAACCAGGCTGCAATTGTCATGATTCTAAAAACAGGGAACTTAAGGTAAGAGTCTAGAGGGACTATATAATTTACTGCCAAGAGATGCTTTTGAGATGGAAAGGGACACCGTAAACAAATGTGCCAAGGCAACAGGCATAAACCTGAACTGTCCCAGGTAAAAAGACATCAGGTCACCTTTGGAGAAAAGGGAACAGATGAAAGTGGTGGTACTCATTCAAAGGAAAATATTTATGGGATTGTTAGAAGCCAATCAGCATGGCCTACAAAAGCTTTCAGTTCAGTTCGGTTCAGTCGCTCAGTCGTGTCCGACTCTTTGTGACTCCATGGACCGCGCCACGCCAGGCCTCCCTGTCCATCTCCCAGATGTCCAACTCCCAGAGCTTACCCAAACTCATGTCCATTGAGTCATCCAACCATCTCATCCTCTGCTGTCCCCTTCCCCTCCAAAAACTTGAGGATTTGTGATTTCGACAGCGTGTGCTGATGGGAGCAACAGAACCACTCGCCTTCCCCAAATAGTCCTTCCTCTGTAAATGTCCAACTGTTTCATTTAGTAAAACCAGATGATGTGCTCAGGATAGCCTGAGGAATAAATACCAAGAGTGGTCTTTTCAGATGGATGTAGCTCTGGGAGGCGTCCTACCTACCACCCGACAGTGTTTACGTCCTTCCCCTCTGAAGACAGCAGTATGCCAAACTGGTTAATGGCCATTTGAGTGCAAGAACAGGTAGAGTTTATGCAAGCATTACGGCTCTTTAATGTAAGGCCACTGAGAAAAGTTCTGTGTCATTAGTATTATGCGTAAACTGATATATCATCGAGATGTTATTTTCTCATCTCTAGCTCCTCTAAAATAAAACTTAAAAAATCACCTTAACTTTCTAGTTAGTGTCCATGTAGCATGCACTTGTGAGCACACCGAGCCCCTCATTATGCCAACAGGACTGATGGGCAAAGTTTGTTTGGCTCACAAAGCAGAAGAGAAAGCATTCTGAGTATACGTGGGTTGTCTGGGTGAGGAGGAGATTATATCTCAGTATGGTTTTGGAGGAGGAAACGGCAACCCACTCCAGTATTCTTGCCTGGTGCCCGGGAGATCCCATGGACAGAGGATCCTGGCAGGCCACAGTTTATGGGGTCTCACCGAGTCGGACACGACTTAATTAGACACTGAACGAAAATAGTTTTATATATAGCATATTTGGAAACTTCAGTTTTACTAAATGCAAAGACCAAAAAACAAACACCTGATATGGCGATAAAGCTTATCCTTTGTTTCTCAATCTATATTAAACTATCCCTGATAACGAACTTTTATTTTTAAGTGAACTTTTATCTTTAGCTTATCTCCCAGCGATCTTCCCTGGGTACTAGCTAACCGGCTCTATTTTCTCTCAATTATCCATAAATCAGTTTGCTTTCTTAATGCTTTCTAAGATAACAATTCTGCTCAAACCATTCAACAACCAAATACAGACAGAAAGTTTTAAGATTTCATTTCCAGGGAGGATTAAGATGTACTAAATAAAGAAAATACACAATTGTTGACATTAGTCTTAGAGAGAAATTTTTGAGTCAGAATGCATCTTTAGAAAAGGTGAGAGAAATAGGTGAGGGGGATTAAGAGGCACAGACTTCTAGTTAGAAAATGAATGATTCAGAAGTATGAAATATATAGTATACATCTGTACAGGGGAATAGCATCAATAATAATGTAAAATCTTTGTATGATGACAGATGGTAACAGGACTTATCATGGTGATCATTTTGCAATGTGTAGAAATATCAAATCACTATGTTGTGCACCAGGAACCCACATAGCGTTGCAGGCCAAGTATTTGTTGTAGGCTTCAAAAACAAAAAAACAAACTCACAGAAAAAGAGAACAGATTTGTGGTTACCAGAGGCAGGGGTGTATGGGGGTTGGGGGAGGAACTGGATGAAGGAGTCAAAATGCGCAAATTTCTAGTTCTAAGTAAATAAGTTCTAAGGATATAATGTACAACATGATTAAATATAATTAACACTGTTGTATGTTATCAATGAAAGTTGTTAAGAGAGTAAATTCTAAGAGTCTCATCACAAGGAAAAAAAATCTTTTTTTCCTATTTCTTTAATGTTGCATCTGCATGAGATTATGAATGTTCACTAAACCTCCTGTGATAATCATTTCATGATGTACATGAGTCAAATCATTATGCTGTACACTTTAAACTTATATAGTGCTGTGGGTGAGTTACAGCTCAATAAAATAGGAAGGGGAAAAAATGTTGTACCCCCCAAAAGCTTCCTTAGAAAAAGTGGTCTAGTAAAAGCAATGTCTTTGGTGGAATAATACTTTAAAACTTAGAAATAAAATTGTTCCAAAAAAAAAATGTATTCTGTCTCTCTCTCCATATATAATAAACTCAACACTGTCAAACATATATTCATTTGTAGTACATGTTGACACACCACATGGACGAAGATAGAATCTTGTACTTATTCTGCATAACGCCCAGGGCAATGCTATGCAAATAAAATGCTTTAAACCATAGTATTTGATGTTGACAGTGATGACTTTTATGCAAAGACAAGACTTCTAGAATCAATTTATTAAAAAGCTCTGTCAACATATTTCCCTCCATTGCCCCCCTCCTTCTTTCTCTCTCTCTATATATACATATATACAGATGTAGTTATATATATAACTAGCCATAAACACTATTAAAATTATTTCTACCCCGTGCGCAGTTTTGGCTTTCACACAAAGTCTATTATCATCGTCAACTTTTTAAAAAAGAAATGTTATTTAACAAATACTTTTTATATATCTGATCATTTCCTGTGAAATATTTTTATATTTTACATATATGTACTAAAAAAAATGGAGAAGGAAATGGCAACCCACTCCAGTATTCTTGCCTGGAGAATTCCATGGACAGAGGAGCCTGGCAGGCTACAGTCCATGGGGTCGCAAAGAGTCGGACACGACTGAGTGACAAACACACATTTAAAAAAAAAAAAAAGAATCACAATTCTTTGTGAGCCCAAAATCATACTGTCACCATCTACAGGCAACAGAGTCTTGTGGAAGGCGAACATACAAAGCACTCAGGCCTATAAGGTCTGTAACACACACTGGATGAGCACTTCAGACGTGGAGGAGAAAGCAGTGGGAAAATGGAAATGCAATACTAGATTGTGCTCTGTGCTAAGCTGCTTCAGTCATGTCCGACTTTGCGACCCCACGGACTGTAGCCCACCAGGCTCCCCTGTCCATGGGATTCTCCAGGTAAGAATACTGGAGTGGGTTGCCATGCCCTTCTCCAGGGGATCTTCCTGACCCAGGGATTGAAACTGTGTCTCCTGTAGTTCCTGCATTGCAGGCAGATTCTTTACCTCTGAGCCACCAGGGAAGCCCACGGAGGAGAAAGCAATGGAAAAATGGAAATGCAATACTAGATAAGCTATATAATTTATCTACATATAGGAAGGCAACTGAGTCAAAGGCCTAAGAAATCACGTGGCGGTACACTGATTTTATAAAGTCGGAAAATATTTGGCTCACATTTCTATTTCTGTGATCTTTGGTGAAACGTTATTATTGATATTTTAGGGTTACTATGCAAAGAATTCTATAGGAAACCAGTCCTGAACACTCAATGGAAGGACTGATGCTGAAGCTGAAGCTCCAATACTTTGGCCACCTGATGTGAAGAACTGACTCAATGGAAAAGACCATGATGCTGGGAAAGATTGAAGGCGGGAGGATAAGGGGATGACAGAAGATGAGATGGTTAGATGGCATCACTGACTCGATGGACATGAGTCTGAGCAAGCTCTGGGAGTTGGTGATGGACAGGGAAGCCTGAAGTACTGCAGTCCATGGGGTCGCAAAGAGTCAGACACAACTGAGCAACTACACCAAGGCACAGAAAATTTACATTCATTACCTCATCAATTATTATATTATACCTATATTCCAGATGAGGAAGTTGAGATGCAGAGAATGCTAACTTGCTCCTCATAACTAGTAAGTACTGAAGCTCAGCTTTAACCAGATTAACTGTTATGGGTCTTCATAGGTAAAATCAGATCATTATGTATGATAAAATTAAAAACTGAATTAGAACTACAATAAATACAGTATATTTGTTATGTTCATTGGAAACCTAAGGATGCATGTATTTAGAATTAAGAACAAAATAAAAATTTCCACCCAAAATGCGAGAAAAACACTCTAAGGCTTCATTTGCAGAAAGATGTAAAGACATCTGGTAAGAAGAAAATATTAAGATGTACTGAATTATTAACAGGATGTAGGATTTCCACATTTGAATTATTAATTTTTAAGGGCTGCTCCAAGAAAAACATGAAAAACAACACTCCTAAGTGTTTTAAGTAAAGGTCTATAATGTTTCTCTGGGGTAATTTTACAAAGTAATTTTAAGATAGCTATAATTATGGTCATCTTCATCTCTTTTTACTGTCGTAAAGGCAGAGCTGAATCAATATCATCTTGGAGAGATGCAGCAGGCCTCTTATAAAGATCAGTCTCCCCAGCAACCTGTTGTGCTAATGAACACGCACTCCGGTTGGAATCCAACTGCAGCGCCCCGTTCTCTGTTCCACGCTGCACAGGGCCAGAGCTATCCCGCCTTATCAGGACGAACAAACCTACTTGAGAAACAAGTCCTCGTAATTGTAACCTGCCCAGCAAACAGTAATAGATGCTTCCTCAAAAGATACACTTTCTGTATCTTTTTGATCCTTGACTAAATGGTTTCTTTTTCCATAACAGAGGCTGCATTTACTAACTCAAGTTGGGAAATTTATTTCACTTTTAGAGCATTTATACAGCATTGCTGGAAAATGGAAAAGTGGGAAGAGAAGATAAAAGTTGTTTCAAACTATGAAAGAGATAGTTCCATTTATTTTTCTTAGAGAAGAATGTTCCACAATAGCAGTTTTCAAATTGTGTGTGATGAGATCAATTTAGTGGATCAAGAGGAACACTTATATTTTTATAATATTTTATAATATTTATAATCATTTATATATATTTATAAATATATAAAAATAATTTATATGTATTTATAAAATAATTTATAATATTTATAATTTTATAATATTTATTATATTTTCATTTTTACAAAGTAAGGAAAGAATAATACAGAAACTATAATAATAGCAACACAGCAAGTGTAACTATTGTTTCATGAAATTTTGGTTTCAGTTACATGTATTTATGTCTGTATGTGCACTGTAAAATGTATTTCTGAGAGCCATGATTTAATAAAATGTAAAAGCCCCTCATTGCTGACTAAATACAAAGAAGTAGATAGCTTTTTAAAAAATATTCCTTTTTGACAGATAATAACAATAAAAAAAAACACATTGATGAGAGAAAATGAAGGAAAATCTAAGACTGTTCTGTACTTAAGGCCTAGACGATTATTGTTAAAATGTCCATTCTACCCAAAGCAGTCTACAGATTCAATTCAATCTCTATCAAAACTCCAAAGGCCTTTTCCACATAAATATAATAAACAATTCTAAAATTGTATGGAATTACAAAAGACCTCAAATAGCCAAAGGAATCTTGAGAAAGAAGAACCAAGCAGGGGCCATCATACTTCCTGATTCCAAACTATATTACAAAGCCACAGAAATCAAAACAGTATGGTGCCAACATAAAAACAGACATATATTAATATATCAATGGGACAGATTAAAGAATGCCCATACATATACGATCAACTACTTCACAGCAAAGCAGCCAAGCATATACAATGGGGAACGAGTAGTTTCTTCCAGAACTGGTGCTGGGAAAATTGGACAGCTGCATGCAGAAAAATGGAACTGGAGTATTATCTCGCACCAGAAACAAAAACCAACTCAAAACAGATTTAAAGATTTAAACATGAAACCTAAAACCATAAAACTCCTAGAAGGAAACACAGGGTGGTAAGCTCTTTGACACTGGTCTTGGTAATAAGTTTTTGGATTTGACATAAAAAGCGAAGGCAACAAAACAAATAAAAAAAGAGCTAAAAAGCTTCTGCACAGCAAATGAAACCATCAACCAAATGAAAAGGCAACCTATAGAGTGGAAGAAAACATTTACATATCACACATCTTACAAGGGGTTAATATGCAAAATATAAAGGGGACTCATGCAACTCAATAGAAAAAAAAAATCCAATTAAAAAATGGGAAGAGGATCTGAACAGACATTTTTCTGAAGGAGACATACAGATGACCAACAAGTACATGTAAAGGTGCTCAACACTGCTAATCAGGGAAGGACATATCAAAGTCACAATGAGATTATCACCTGTTAGAGTGACTATCACCCAGAACACAAAGAATAACAAGTGTTGTTGAGAATGTGGAGAAGACAAAACCCCTGAGCACAGTGGGCAGGGATGTAAATCGGCACAGCCACCAAGGAGAACAGTATGGAAGATCCTCAAAAAATTAAAAATAGAACTATCATATGATCTAGAGATGCCACATTTGGATATTTACATCTGAAGAAAACAAAATCACTATTTCAAAGAGATACATGCGCCCTCAAATTCACTGCCACATTATTTACAAGAGTCAAGACATGGAAGCAACCTAAGTATCCACCGAAGGACAGTTGATAAAGAAAATGTGGTATATACACAAAACAGAATATTACTAAACCATAAGAAAATAAAAAAACAAAAGGAAATCCTGCCATTTGAGACAATATGGGATAGAACTTAAGGGTAGCCTGTGAAGTGGAATAAGTCAGACAGAAAAAGACAGATACTGTATAATTTCACTTATATAGAGAATCTTAAGAGAAACAAATAAGCCACAAAACTGAACTCAAAGATACAGAGAACAGATGGAGGGTGGTAAATGGGTGAAGGTGCTTAAAAAAAAAAAAAGGTATACGCTACCAGTTATAAAATAACTAATAAGTAAGTCCTGGGGAGGTAAGGTACAGCATAGTAACAATACTGTATTGGATATTTGAAAGTTGTTAAGAGAGTAAACCATGAAAGCTGTCAGCACACACACACAAGTTCTAACTAGGTGTGGTGACAGATGTTAACTAAACATACTGTGGTGATCATTTTGCAGTATATATGTATATCAAATCATTACATTTTATGAGAAATAACTTCTAAATATTTTAAGTTAAAGCTTTACAATGTTTTTGTCCTGGGTAATTTTACTGAGTGAAAAAACCCTACAACTATCACAACATATACATCAATTATCTCAATAAGAATAAACTGTAAAAACCCACAAAATAATTAATCAGCATACTTCCCCATAAAATACCAATCTGACTTGTTTTCAAAACAAAAATAAATCCAACAATCTATCCAATGCGGCCAGTGAATACATTTCAGCATTTTGATTTAAAGAATGTGTAATTTACAAGTACACTTTATTCACATGCTGCAATCTGTTTTAAATAGCTTATTCAGATAGAGTTCAGCAATGTGTGATAAGTTCATTTCCAACATTAAGTAATGAAATACATCAAACTGCAAAGAATCCCAATGCTGTTCTGTTACTGGACCTTCCAAACCATGTCTTCAATATAATACGCTGCTGACATTTGATTCAGATAACCAATAACCTTATTCTGACTCACATGCTGGAAAAAAAGAATCTTATTTCATAGCGGTGACCTTTAATTTAAACTGAAATTTATTAAAAATCAGGCTAATATAGGTGTCTGTTTTTTATTAGAGTTTTCCTACAAGAATAAAAGGTGAAGTAGTTGAAATATTAGATCAGATGTTTCCAAAGAGGTTTCAATCTTTTCTAAGTATAATTTAAACAGGTGAGTTTCACTTTCACAACTGTCCAAGTTACAAATAAAAAGGCAAATATATACATGGTATATTTCTGCACACCATTAATATTTCACAATACATTTCCTACAGAAATACACTCTCTTCAGTTTTACTTCTGCAATTATTCCGTCTCCAACAGTTTTATCTTGGGTTAAAGTCTACTCATATTCAAACTCAAATATTTCTCCCCACAATGTGGGGTACGTAGAATTCCTTTTATACTATAGGCCAGAAAAACATAAGTACCTGAGGAAACAGTAGGTAAGAACAGATGGAGAGAAGGGGGGAAGTCCAAACAAAGCCAGAGGAAACTCTAGAATGGGAACCTCACTTCTTTCCCCAGGGGTTCAGGTTCTAAAGACGATGGCTAAGAGAGAAACCATATAAAGTAAAAATTATCCTTAGAAAAAACCTCCTTAAGTGTGGTATACCTAGTATTATATAAAGATCACTGCTTAGAAATATGTTGGCTTTTCCTGTTGGTTTTATCATCCAGACATATTTTATTAGTTCCTACTCCTTAACGTTTATAAATTATTGACTTTTCCCCAAAGGAGAGTTAGGTGGTCAGTGTCCTCTACCTGCCTGAATACTTCTCATTTCAGTGGCCGGTCAAATTGCCTTTTGAATCATCCATTTGTTCCATTTGCCAGAGGATTTATCCATTTGGGGAGGGTTTATATCTTTTGTTTGTATACAGTGGCATGGCTAGCTGGCTAAATTCTTTTTGCCCTATCTACCTTTAAAAAGAAACTGTAATGATTCCCCTGATTAGAGATTTTATTGATACAATGATTACAAAACCTTAACTAGATTAAGATTTGTAGGTCACAAGCTGCTGATTCTTTAAGATTCATAGCAAACTACTTTTTCCCTTATCGTGCTAACTACACAGAGGTATTCCCAGAAAGCTGAGCTGTAGGGACATCATCTACAAAGTGAACTCAAAAAATTCTAATCCTGGGATGGTAAAAAGAACCCGACTCTACTGTAATTTACTCTAATTTTACATTGCAGCGAAACCAAGTTCCCCTTTCAGGGAAAAAAAAAAACCTCTGGGCTATAAAAAGATGACTCATAGCTATCAGGCTCTGTACCTTGGAGGAGCTCTCAATTACAATTTTGGTTTTCGGGGGGATCAAACAGGGCAAGGTAGTGTTTGGGGAAGAAGGAGTTGGTGGCAGATTCCAGAAATCATTTATCGGGACAAACAGCACTGTATGTATTTCCTGGTTTTAGCTCTGTGCGCCAAATTACTGTGGGTCAAGATCTATGCTTTAACAATTGGCAATCCATCTCTACCTTAGAGCAGGCTTTTTGGCAACTTGCTGTGAGAAGAAAAAGTGCAAACAACCAGCTGGTCACTTAAAAGTGATCGCTCAAATGATACAGAAATATAAATAAGGTTAAAAAAACATAAAAAAGTCACTCACTCACTTGGGTAGTAAACATTAACCACCCCTTTCCCCAGTCTTCTTCCCAGTCTTAAAACACGCCATTTCTTCTAACCTAACAAAGTCTCCTCTAGGTATCTTGAAATTCTCAAGTTCTATCCTTGGTCATATACATTTCTATTTTCTATTACCGGCCATCCACTTCTGTCTCTCTATACTCTATCCAGAAGGTTTCATCTGCTCTCCAGATCTGAATTATGAAGATGATCTCGAGTCTCTGTATTCATACATAAACTGACTTTTCAGGCTTTATTCCAATATCCTAATTGCTTATTATTTGCATTTATCTGGATGATCACCATCTCCAAAGGTGAAAACATCTCCCCCAGCTATTCCTCCCTAAGCCTATTGGCTCATGTTCAGAACGTCAAGGTTACTTTTGACCTTTCCCTCGTCTCTCCCACTAAGTTTGATTAATTCGTTCTTCACATCGTTTGCATCCATTCTTTCCTTTCTGTTCTGACAGACACCATGCTCACTCAGAATCTTTATATGAGATTCTGACAGTATCTCACAACTCTTCCTTCTGATTCTGGTCTATTATCACTAAGCCATCTATCATATCATCACTATATTACCATTTCAGCAACAATCCTGATCGTGCTCCTTGACTACAAGATCAAGTCCGAAAGTCTTTAACCTTCTGTAATTCAGCTTTGCATATTAATATTTAGCCTTACCTCCTCTCACACTTTATATAAATTCCTGGTTTAGCTAATCTGGTCTATTTAACAGTCAACAAAGAGGAACTAAAAAGCCTCTTGATGAAGGTGAAATAGGAGAGTGAAAAAGCTGTCATAAAACTCAACATTCAAAAAACTAAGATCATGGCATCTGGTCCCAGCACTTCATGGCAAACAGATGGGGAAAAATGGAAACAGAGACAGACTTTATTTTCTTGGGCTCCAAAATCACTGTGGACTGTGACTATAGCCATGAAATTAAAACATGCTTGTTCCTTGGAAGGAAAGTTATGACAAACCTAGACAGCGTATTAAAAAGCAGAGATATTACTTTATCAACAAAGGTCCATCTTTATCAACAAAGGTCCATCTAGTCAAAGCTATGGTTTTTCCAGTAGACATGGATGAGTGTGAGAGATGGACTATAAAGAAGGCTGAGCACCTAAAAATTGATGCTTTTGAACTGTGGTGCTGGAGAACTCTTGAGAGTCCCTTGAACTGCAAGGACATCAAACCAGCCAATCCTAAAGGAGATCAGTCCTGAATATTCATTGGAAGGACTGATGCTGAAGCTGAAGCTCCAACACTTTGGCCACCTGATGCAAAGAGTTGACTCACTGGAAAAGACCCCAATGCTGGGGAAGACTGAAGGCAGGAGAAGGGGATGACAGAAGATGGGATGGTTATATGGCATTGCCGATTCAATGGACATGAGTTTGAGCAAACTATGGGGAGATATCAAAGGACAGGGAAGCCTGGCGTGCTGCAGTCCATGGAGTTGCAAAAAGTCGGACACGACTGAGCACCTGAACAAAACATCTGCTGAGCATTTCCCATGCCAAGTTCTCCATCTGGATGACGTCATGTTCCTAATTCTTTAAGGTTCTTATTAAACTACCTCTTCTCTGGTTGCCCTATGTAGATAGGAGTATTCTCCTAGAATGTTAAGAGTTGAAGGGAGAATGTCTACTCCAGCTACAAAATGGGCTTTAAAGAATCACCTCCTCTATCTGTAAAATTAAAATGCTTGGGGAAACTGAGGCCACTAAAGTAAATCTTTCTTTGAACACTGAATTTTTTCAACATATTTTTCTTGATTGTTTCCTAAGTGCCAGGGGCTGTGCTAGCCACATGGGATTAGAGTTTAATAAGAAAGACTGATTGTACTTAAGTATCACTCAAATATTTAAACTTTGATGAGCACTACCAAAAGAGGGGAAGCACAGGGTGCCACTGATGTCTGAAATACGCGTGGTTGAGGGAAGGGGCAAGGCATGAAGTCAGTATAGTGTGGGAAGATGGGAAGGAGTAAATTCAATTTGGGAAGATGAGGAAGGCTTCCCTGAGGAGGAAATCTTTTATGTGTGTGTTAGTCATTCAATCATGTCCGACTCTTTGCTACCCCATGGTCTGTAGCCTGCCAGGTTCCTCTGTCTTTGGAATCCTCCAGGCAAGAATTTTGGAGTGGGTAGTCATTTCCTCCTTCAGGGTATCTTCCTGACCCACAGATCGAACCCGGGTCTCCTGCACTGCAGGCAGACTCTTGTACTGTCTGAGCCACCAGGAGATGAAGGTTTGATCCCTAGGTCAGGAAGATCCCCTGGAGGAGGAAATGGCAACCCACTCCAGTATTTTTGCCTGAGAAATCCCATGGACAGTGGGGCCTGGAGGGCTACAGTCTATAGGGTTGCAAAGAGTCGGATATGACTCAGTGACTAAAAAACTACAGCAACCAAGAGGAGGATTTAACCCTGCAAAAGGCAGGTGATTTCTACATGTAGAAGGAATGCCCAGAAGATAGGCAATTTCACGGAACTAAAAGGAACTAAAAGGAGGTCTGGGTGCTCAAATGCAAGGGGCGAGGAAGGTTGCCAGAGGGGAAGCTGGAAAGGCCGGGAGGGACAACAGCATGCTGAGCCTCGCCATGGTGAGGATTTCTGGGCTTTATCCTACGACAGGCCTTCCACAGCATGTTCCAAGATACTTCAAGTCAGGACCACAGCTTACCCTGGGGGGAATGGGACAAGTAACCAGGACACTAGAAAGAATTCGAGTCTTATTTCAACTGAAATACATTCTCTATCCCTGTCACTCTTCTCTATGCATTTGATCTCATTCAAAGTCAATTTCAATGAAAGCAAGCATGGGAATTTATAAAAACCACCATTTAGTTGGCCTGCTAAGCTTGGATAGAAACTTGCGCACCTACTTTCCAAACACCCTGTGCTTTTCCAAAGTTGCTGTATACCACTTTGCTTTTACAAAGGACCTCTGTTAGTACCTGTTTTTGATAACCAAAAGAAATCAGGTGATTTTTGCTTTTAAAAGTGAAAAATGAAAATGGTATTCAGCATTTGGTTTGCTGTGAGCAGCTGAGAAGTAGCACTACCCCATGGGGAGAGAGGCACCCCCAAGCTCCCTCCCCAGGAACCACGCTCAGCATCTCAGCATCAAGCTGCCACCGCTTTGAACTGTGTCTATGCGCATCTGAGCTTTACCTAGCACATTTTTTGGGTGTGTATCTGTAAGCACGATATGTCCTAAGGTAACCGCTTATTTGCTTTATGCCATTGTGGCTTAGGAAAGGTTTCATAGGAACACTCTCCTTTCAGATGGGGCGTGGGAAACCTGTGTATGGATATCCATGAACCTGTGAACCTATGACTACTTTGTTTCCAGTAGTTGTGTATGGATGTGAGAGTTGGACTATAAAGAAAGCTGAGCACTGAAGAATTGATGCTTTTGATCTGTGGTGTTGGAGAAGACTCTTGAGAGTCCCTTGGACAGCAAGAGATCCAACCAGTCCATCCTAAAGGAAATCAACCCTGAATATTCATTGGAAGGACTGATGCTGAAGCTGAAACTCCAATACTTTGGCTACCTGATGTGAAGAACTGACTCATTGGAAAAGACCCTGATGCTGGGAAAGCTTGAAGGCAGGAGGAGGAGACGACAGAGGATGAGATGGTTGGATGGCATCACCGACGCAATGGATATAAGTTTGAGTAGGCTCCAGGAGGTGGTGATGGATGGGGAAGCCTGGTGTGCTGCAGTCCATGGGGTCGCAAAGAGTTGGACATGACTGAGCAACTAAACTGAACTGACTGATAGACACTTAAGGGAGTGGGGGCCTGTTTTATATTTTCTAGAAGCAACACTCCATGCAAGAACAATCCAGCGACACGCTCCATTTCACTGTTGCCCACGCATGGATGCTACAGTAAAAGTTACATGTTCATTCTGTGGCCTTTCCCGCAAGATCCTTAATAAGCGAAAATATTTTAAAAGAATACCAACAAAATTTTTCCAAGGATTGTTTTCATCATGATTGCTTTTTTTGGTATAATCTTGGGCTTCCCTGGTGGCTCAGATGGTAAAGAATCTGTCTGCAATGGCAGGATACCTGGGTTCAATCCCTGGGTCAGGTTGATTCCCCTGGAGAAGGGAATGGCTCCCCACTCCAGTATTCTTGTCTGGGAGATCCCATAGACAGTGGAGCCTGGGGGGCTACAATCTATGGGGACGGAGAGTCAGACGTGACTGAGTGACTAACACTTCACTAGTCTACACTAGGTGATGAATTTCAAAATGCAGCCACAAATTTATTTCCTCTAAAATAACATTTAAGCAGACAAGGAGACAAAGTTAAATAACAGCTGCCATTTTTATGTTCAAGGTATTGTGCTGGACACCTTAAAATCTATCACCTCATTTAATATGACAAAGACTCTGAGAGGTGCACGTCCGTGTGTGTTAGTCGCTTAGTTGTGTCCAACTCTTTGCGACTCCATGGGCTGTAGCCCACCAGGCTCCTCTGTCCATGGGATTCTCCAGGCAGAAATACTGGAGTGGGTTGCCATTTCCTTCTCCAGGGGCTCTTCCTGACCTAGGGATCGAACCTGGGTCTCCAGCACTGCGGGCAGATTCTCTGAGAGGTGCGTGCCATACTCATAATTCACAACATGGAAGCTGGGGCTTAGAGAAGCCAGCGTTTCCCCAAAATATTTACACCTTAGACCTGCACTGTCCCATATGTTAGCCTTGGAGCCACGTGTGGCTGCCGAGCAACTGAAATACAGCTATAATACTCTATAAATACTGAGATGTGCAGTAAGTATAAACAGAACCCCAAGTTTTGAAAATTTAGTATGCAAAAGAAAATGATGAAAATACCTCAATTTTTGAATACTGATTACAGGTTGACATGACAGTATTTTAGAGTGGGTTAAATAAAATACATTATTAAAATTAATTTTACCTGCTTCACATTAAAAAAAAAAATTCAGCTACTAGATATTTCAAAACTACACATGTGGCTCACAATTATATTTGAATTGAATAGTACTGCCGTAGACCAAAGGCTGCATAATTGAATTTGTCAGTAAATGCCAAGTTCAAAGGCAGCCCAGTGCAGAGGAAGAGAAGAGTACATGGATTCATGCAGATTTGGTTTAAATATCCTCTCCACCAGTGACTAGTTTTTGGCAAAAAAATATCAACCCTCTCTACATTTCACTTATGTCATCAGCATTATGGTGATATTAAACATCCTTAAACAACTGTTGTGTGTAATATGTAAAGCAGCTAACTGGCAGAGGGGAAAGAACAACTACAAATACCTCCTACAGCAACTGCTTAAAAACTGATCCTCAAAAAGAACAAAAAATGCACTTATTTGAAAATCACATTTTATTGTTTAAATGGGAAAAGTTAAAGAATCAATACACTGAATGCCTGCTTTAGCATAATATATACTGTATTATAACATACATAAAATACACAGATCCTTTCTTTCAATATTGTTTAAAATATGCTATAGGCTGGGAGGCCAGATAATGAGGTTAGGGTGAGGTTAAAAAAAATATCAGGACACAGATGGGCCCAAGTGGTTCTTACGGACAATTATCTTGAGCTTAGGAACTCCATGTCAGCTGATTTTTTTCAATCTTTTACATCAGGAACTGAGACGAGTGAGTACAATGACATCAGGGCAAGTAGAGTTTTATGTTTTTTCTTCCTGGGTCATATTGCAAACAAATAAATTGTTCCAGTACACTAAGTTCAGACTAACTCATTATTGGTGATCTCAAATACACCAAAAGAAACTACAAAATCATGTGAACTATACTATCCAATGACATTTTGCCCTATTCTGTCCCCTGGGCTCCTGTCAAGAAGTTTGCACTGGGCATGTGATTTTATCGATGTATGTATTATCTGTATATATGTAAATACAAAGAGTGGAGCAGTTGGGGCATTTACTTTAATGTGATATATGTAAGATTGACATGTGGCAATGTGTTTGATTGCCCTGTTCTATAGGGATTTTTTGTTGTTGTTGTTGTTGTTAATAGTAAGGGGGAAGTGTTAAAGATTTGAGTCACTTAAATGTAGCCTCTTAATATCACATACTTTAACACCAAAAGTATTTCTATGTTAACTATAGCAATTAACTTTAAGAAAATGATACTGAAGAAAAAAAAAAGCTATCAGATTTATATCTTAGAACATCATCAGAGACCGTAAAAATATTCACTTTATTCTAGTTTGAAATTTAATGGAAGAAGTAATATACATAATTTTATTTTACCTATTAAAGTGCATACTCAATGAGTTAAGGAGGAGGAGCTTCAGGAGAGGGCTTCCCCTTTGATCTTATATGTGGCATCAAAAATCTACTTCTTGTAATGAATTTTTGAACAACCCCTGAGGGCACATGACTTGGTATTTGCTCTTTCAAAATGAGTTGATTCAACTTGGCTAAAAATGAGATTATGTCTACAGTACACTTACAACTAGCTTTCAGCCGATGTCTATTAATTCAAGGTTATAGGTAGAATCGGGTAAGAAAAACAAAATTACACTAGATCAAAATTATTAGCAATTATTAATAATAAGAATAAAACAGTAACGTACACTTAAACAGTAATTAGAAAAATTTGCTAAAACTAGGAACTGAGACATTGCATTTCTGATTCTTGAAATTATAGGAAAAAATATAATCAGTTTAAGAGAATACAAATATCATAAGCCATTTAAGCTACCGGCCATATTTTCAAAATGCACACTTTAGAGAAAAAGAGTTCCTATTAGGAAAGTGCTTATTTGCAGTAACTTTACATTAGCTAATATTTGAGTCACACCTTTGAAGAAACTTGCTTTATTTCCAGGAATGCCTCCCCCCTCCCCCCTTTTCTTTCTGTTTTTGAGAGGAATAAGGCAGCTAGACTAAAAAAAGGGGAAAAAAGTTGTTACATTCTTTAATGTGAATGGTATATTTATGCCTCTATATACTAATATACTTTCTCGATCCCACTGAGCCAAGTCTTCAAATCTGTCTTTCAAGTTTCATCTTAATTGCAGAGTTCATTTTTGTTAAAACGCCTTGGCACCCTTCAGTCTTCTATGAAATGAGAAAGGTCTTTTTCCTTCGGACTTGACATGTTTACCACGTATGTGTGGGCAATTTTTGCTGTCAACTAACTGCAAAGGTCTTTTTGTTGTTGAATCTGAAAATGTCTCCACTATACTTGCACAGCTGCTCTTCCCAGCAGAAACCAACCCGCCCCTCTCCCCTCTGCGAGATTTAAACTTTCTTTGCTTTGGGGGTTCTGCACAAGCGCTACTAGTAACATCCAAGAGACAAAGAGCTGGGCTTGTGGGATGCCAAATTTGAGTTGTGAAACAAAGCACTCAAATTTGAGATTCAAGAGGATGAGGACGATGCTGGTAAAAAAAAAAAAAAAATTATGATAAAGCGTTATGATCCTAAAGCTGTCTCCCAAGACAGTTCCTCCAGCCCACGGCCACCCCAGAGCACGCGGGAGGGAGTTCTGATCTCCGAACAGGGGGCTGCCGGCCCCCCACCGGGGAAGCTCCTGCCCGCGCCCCCGGCCCTCTCACCGCTTTACTCGGATGATCTGGTCCCGCATGGGCTTGATGTCCTGGAAGCTCTGCTGGTTGACCAGGCTGTAGACGAGGATGAAGCCCTGGCCGTTCTTGATGTACAGGTCCCGCATGGACGCGAACTGCTCGGTGCCCGCCGTGTCCAGGATCTCCAGGACCGACGGCGACGAGTCCACCTCGATCTCCTTGCGGTAGAAGTCCTCGATGGTGGGGTCGTATTTCTCGATGAAGGTGCCGGTCACGAACTGCACGGTCAGGGCGGATTTGCCGACCCCGCCCGAGCCCAGCACCACCACTTTGTACTCGCGCATCGTCCCTCCGCGGCCGCCGCCGCCGCCGCCGCCCGCGACATAGACCTACGCCCGCCTCGCTGCGCGCCCGGACCCTGCGCCGGCGGCCGGCCCCGCCGCCTTCCGCGGCCGCCCCCACCTCACGGCCGCCGCGGCACCCCGGGCGCCGGCGGAGGCAAGTGCAACCCTGGGCATAGGGGCCGAGCCGGGTGGCAAGGCGGCCCCGCGGGCGCCAGCAGGCACTGAAAGCGAGCGGGTAGCGGGAGCTAAGGAGACGCCCGAGCCGCCCGAACCGCGGGCCCGCAGTGCCGCCCGCCCGGCCGCCCCGCCCCGCCCCTCGCGCCTCCACGCCCAGCTCCCCGCCCGCCGCCGCCGCCGCCGCTGCTGCTGCTCTTCCCGGCGGCGGAGCGCGCGCCCGAGCCCGAGCCCGAGCCGCAGCGCTGCCGGGGGGCGGGGCCCGGCGGCCCGGGGGGCGGGGCCCGGCTGCGAAAGCCCCGCCCCTGCGCCCACGTCGCCTAGGCGACCGGCCGCGCGCGCGCTCCCGGGAGGCTTAGATAAACAACCACCTGGGCCACCCGACAACAGCCCACCCCGTCGAACCCAGCGGGTAGGGGGCATACTGAGCATGCGCAGTTCTCCACCCAGCGATGGGAGGTTTCTACCTGAACAGGCCACGTTCAAGACTTTAGCGGAGACAGGCTAGTTGGAGGGGCCAGAGCAGGCTCCGAGATTTAACCTTAGGCGGGAGTGAGAAGAGAGACACCGGCAGGGCCCAAACGGCGACCCTGGCACGAGGGCCTGGCTGGACACCACCCGGTCCGTCAGCATTCCTGAGGGACTTGTTTTTATAAAGAGAAGGAGAAGGCTCTTTGTTTTAGGGAGGAGCAGGCACACCACGAAAGGAAGCTTTTATTTTACGCCTTAGGACACTCGGGGAGACGCGAGAGGCCCCTGGGAGCTTACTGCCCGAGGCAGTAGCCGGGGCCCACGCCCGGTGACGTCGCCGGGGGTCCCGCCCACCTTCCCCAGCCCCGCCCTTTTCTTGGCCTGAGAGAGAGTCGAGCTCTTCCCACGCCCTGTCCCCACGGGCGCTTGGAAAATCGGGAGAGCGGAGCCCTCAGCCACAGCCCCAAAGCCCGGGGACACCTCATAGCAACAGCCAGCCGGGACAAGCTAGGGATCCATCTCAGCCAACCAGCCCACCTCTGTGGACCCCGTGGTGCCACCCTCGGCCAATGGAGAGCCGCCTTATACCACGTTGCCATCCATCAGCCAGTGGGGGGAAAAGTCCAGTTGCAGGCTCCGCCCTCCCATCGCAAACTGCGTGGCCAGGATGGGCCTTTGCGCCTGAGCGTGCTCTGCCAGCCAATGGTAGGTGAGCTCACGCATGACGGAGACTTGCTCTGAGCCAATCAGAAATCGCGATTCTCTTGCCGGCCCAGACTGGTAATATGGAGACGGGCGAATTGGTGGGGCTTGGGTGGGGTCATTGATTGAGGTGGCGGTCGCAGCACCCTAGTCTGGCGAAGAAACGAGATGAACTGTAGGCGAGAGTGATGAATTTCGCTTTAATGTCGTCTCTGTGGCATTCTGCCTAAATGATGCACACAGAAATAGTGCTGAGGGATGTGGGCTAAATCGTGGGGTGAATCGAGATAACAGTATCTTGTATTTAGGATGAGAAAATTTCTGGTCGTTAGGGAGACACACTGCAGCAGTTGCATGGGATCTCCAGGCGTGCCTCCTAAAATGTTTTTAGCAACTCACTTTTGCAACTTACCCTTCTCTTAATTACACATTTTCTCCCATCCATAAAGTCAAATTTAGGAGAACTTACGTCACTGAATATTCCTGGATTGTATTTTGCAATAACTGCTTATTGGGTTTACCGTTCTTAAACTATGTCGTTCTCTAACCAGTCTACACCCATCCATTACTAGTACACGTTTCTTGGGAATTACAAATTTGTATATTTCTAGGGTTTGATCTGGGGCTTCCAGTGGTAAAGAATCCCCTAGCAATACAGGCGACACGACTCACACAGGAGACTGAGTTCAATCCCTGGGTCGGGAAGATCCCCTGGAGAAGGAAATGGCAACCACTCCAGTATTCTTGCTTGAAAAGTCCCATGGACAAAGGAGCCTGGTGAGCTATAGGCCATGGGATTGCAAAAGGAGACAGGCACAACTTAGCGACTAAACAACAACCACAGCATGGTTTGATCATTGCATGCTTCTTCACCCTTTCTGGTCCCCACAATGTCATCTTGTAGAGAGGGTTTTGGTCTGTGTTAATCAATAAAACAGATGTTCTTTTAAAATCTTTTTTTCATCAATTATTGAACTACTATAAAGATGTACTCAAACTTAGCAGTGTCCTAACAGCTGTATCGCTCTGTCATTTTAAAATGGATAGCCTACTTTTGCATTACCTTGGTATAGTATAACACCTCAAGTTTATGCTTACAAGAATTGCAGGGAAGTGTCCTGTCAAAATATGTAGTAATATATAAATGAGTCATTATTTCTTGATTACATATCAAAATATGAGAGTTACATTTGAGCCACCAGAATCAACAGTGAGGGTAGATTGCAAAAGAACTAATCAAGAAGAATCAAGAGGAAAGTTTTAAGAGAATTGAAACCAAAGAGGATCTGTTATCCCATCTTAAACTAGTAATATGACTAGGTGAATTAAAATTAAGAACTCACATGGGTTTGAAGTAAAGCTTCACATCTAAGCTTTTTTGGCAGGCATGTTTCAAGATGATTTAGTAGGTGCATACAGTGTACAACTAGCTTTTTAGACTTTTAATATATTGTGTAAAACTTACATGCTTTTTGTAGTTTGTTTGTAAGATCTATACTTCTTTCACAGAAAAGACATACTGTCCTTTTAATATCCAACTTGAGAATTGTGTTAATAAGTTCCTAGATATGTTGGGGTTTAAAATAGAGCCAAGAAACATCAAACTTTCTCTCTTTGTATAGTTCTTTACTTCCTGTGTAGTACCGTCTATTACAGTGGAACTGAAAAACCATTCATTTTGCAAGGAGTAAAAGTCCAGCAACTTTTTTTGTTGTTGTTGAGAAATTTTCATTGAGGGACTTGTTTGGTGGTCCTGTGGCTAAGACTCTGCACTCACAGTGCAAGAGGCCTGGCTTTAACCCTGGTGGTATGTGCTTCAGTCATGTCCAACTCTCTGCAACCCCATGGACAATGGCCCTGCCAGGCTCCTCTGTGCATGGGATTCTCCAGGCAAGAATACAGGAGTAGGTTGCCATTTCTTTCTCCATTAATCCTTGGTCAGGGAAGTAGATTTCCCATGCTGCCACTAGGAGTTCACATACCTCAGCTAAGAGTCCACATGTCACAGCTTAAAGATCCTGCATGTCGAAATAAAGATCCTTCCTGCTGCAACTAAGACCTGGTGCAGTGAAAATAAATGAATAAATAAGCACATAAATAAGTTTGCATTGGGATTGTGTTCCAGAATGTACCCTTAAGATACTGTTTTCATTTCTTAGGTCCCCAGGAGTTGAGAAGCTATGACCTGGAATGCATCTGTTAGAAGTTGTCACACACAAAAAAATAGTGAATGGAGTGCCCGTTTACTCCTCTTAGCCTTAGAGAGGGAGGAGAAGTTTTGGGGGACATTTCTTAGGTTATTTTCCCTGGTCTTTCATCAGTGTGGACTTTATTGATGAGGAGAAGCTGTAGAGAGACTGCGGCTGTTGGAGTAGTCGTACCTCATTTATATTTCTCACAATGACAGGCCTCAGTTTTCATTCTCAGTGTTGCCATAAAGATAGATTTTTAATCACGCAGACAAACATGTTAAGTAGGAGCATATTTTCTTACTTATTCTGTCTTGGTCATGACTTGATTTGAGGCTCAGTGTGAAATGCTGGTTGAAGAATTAGCTGCTGTATGTTGAAATGTGGAGAAAATTTTGAAGATTTGGGTGGGAATTGGGTGTGTATCTTCTGATCCCTTAATCGTGTTGATTGCTATGCTAGCATGAACTATCTATTCTGAGAGTGATTTTAGAAATAAAATATCTCCATTCATTTGTTCATGGAAAACAAAATAAAAATGAGATAAAATGAAATTGAATTTTCCCCGAGAGTGGTAAATCTGTATGCTAGTGAAAACTTAATAGTGTACACTGACATTTTAGGATCTCTTTAGCTTCAGAAGTGCACTGCTGGAAGAAAGAGAGAGAGAGAGAGAAACTTCATTTCTCCTCTCCTCACTGAATCTGAGAGTTATCTCACCTATGCCCATATACCCTCAACTGTCACACTTGTGTTACCATGGAAACCCAGCTCCTTTCTTTGCTTCTGTGAAAGATGTTGGAAAAGGTGGAATGAAGTGGGGAATACTCTGTGTTCTGGGACTTTCTGGCAATAGCAAGAAAGCGAATATGCAATGAATTTAATGTAAACAAGTGAGAGGGCATTTTTAAATGACCAGAGCTTCTTGGCTATAAGACCCTGATTTCTATTGTTTTCTATAAAAGCCAATGTATCTCTGACTAGCCATAAAGAGGAAGGACAAATCAAATACATCTAGAACCTATGAAATGCACCCGGCAGTTATAAAGAGAGCTGAAGACATTTCTTGGCCTTCCAGGCTCCCGTATAGGTTAGAATAAAAAATATTCATTAAGAGTGAAAAGGAAGGGGCAAAATAAATGTGTGTCTCTTTTGAAAATATGTCTCAGTACTTTAGCAAAGAACTAGAATGCAGAAATGCAGAAATTGAGTATGTAAACAAATCAGTGAAAAAAACCTTTTTGTTGAGAAATTTTTCAATAGGCAATTTTAAACAGAAAAAAAAAAAAAAACAAACAACCCTGAAGGAAAGGCTTAATGATTAAAATATAAGGGAAAGGAAAAAAAGAAAGAAAAACCTTAAAGAATCTTAAGAGCTTGAAGGTCCAGAGGAACATATGTGCCTGTGTGGTCAGTCATGTCTGACTCATTGCAGCCATGGGAACTGTAGTCCATCAGACCCTTCTGTCCATGGGATTATCCAGACAAGACTCCTGGGATGGATTGCCATTTCCTCCTCCAGGGGATCTTCCCAACCCAGGGATGAAACCCTTGTCTCATGAGTCTCCTGCATTGACAAGTGAATTCTTTACCACTGAGCCAGCAGGGAAGCCCTGAGGAACATAACTCTAGTGTAATTTATTGAGCATAGAAAACCAGGCACAATGTTGCTTGCATACCCTGCAGTTTTCCTTTACTTTTGAAAAAACAACAAAAAAAAAGGTGAGGGGGATGAATCAGGATTGATCATTGAAGGTAGCACCTTCCCCCCTGTATACAGTTACTAATAGTTCAGAAGTAAGCACTGCTGTTGGTCTGGGGAGAAGGATGCTGGACTGGGGGATTTCTGGGATTCTGACAAGACTAAGTCAACATTCCCCATTTTTGACATCACTTGTTTTCTGCTTTGCACATTGAAATGTGAGTATATGGCCACCATCTTTGGGCTGTGATGCTTTGGATGGCTAAGAAGAAAGATGGGAAGAGCCTAATCCTGATGACAACATCAAAATGTCAAACCTATACTGCAAATGCCCTCTTTTGGACCATAGCTAAGTAAACAGTTCTTTCATTTATGCTTTTTAGTTTGTTAGGTTTTCTGTATCTTGCAGTCAGATACGTCTCAACTGTAACACAAAGTGTTAGGGATTTGAGACAAAAATATGTTTAAAAAGATTAACAAATACTCATGAGCACTTTCTTTCTACTAATGTCCTGGATGGTATTTCAAAGACATTATAATATTTATTGAGCACTTATTATGCATATTATTCTAGGCTCTGAGGATATAACAATAGACAGCTGAAAGAGCTTGCATTCTAGAAGGAGGTATAGATACTATAAACAGAAGAGGCATGCATTAGGCAGCTGATTACACATTTAACTTATTACGTTAATGGTTATAATTAATACTAATAAGGAGGGGAAAATCTGGAATTACAATGGGTATAATAAATAATAAGATTAGAAAATACATAACTAAATAATTGAATAAAACTACAAAAACACTTTTTCAAGTACATGGTACTATTATGTATCATTTATACATGAATTGCCAGAGGTCAAGAGAAATGTAATAACCTGGAGGGGATTTAGTCAAGGAAAGCTGTCTGAGAAAATTAATATGAAGCCATATTTTGGAGGAAGTGACAACCTAAAGAACAAAAGAAGGAAGCAGGAATGAGGTGGAGGGAAATAAAGGGTAATACAGGATTACTTGATCCCTTACTTCTCTATAGCAACACCATTCTAGTGACAGCTCTCAAGGAAAAAAATCAGAAGTCTCCAAGCAAGATTATAACACATTCAAAAATACTATATAAAAAAAAAAGAATCCAGAAGAAAAAGTAGAAGAGTACAAAGGTACCTACCCCTTCATGGACCACAGCCTTGTTGTGACGAAGGAGCTTGCCTTCAATGAAGCTATGAGCCATGCTGGGCAGGGTCAGCCAACACAGATGGTTCACAGTGAAGAGTTCTGACAAAACATGGTCCACTGGAAAAGGGAATGGCAAACCACACCAGTATTCTTGCCACGAGAACCCCATAACAGTATGAAAAAGCAAAAAGATATATGACACCGGAAAATGAGCCCACAGATCAGAAGGTGTCCAATATGCTACTGGGGAAGAGCAGAGGGCAATTACAATAGCTCCAGAAAGAATGAATTGGCTGGGCCAATGTGGAAACGATGCTCAGTTGTGGATGTGTCTGGTGGTGAAAGTAAAGTCCAATGCTGTAAAGAACAGTATTTCATAGGAACCTAGAAGATTAGGTGCAGAATCAAGGTAAATTGGACATGGTCAAGCAGGAGCTGACAAGAGTGAACATCGACATCTTAGAAATCAGTGAATTATCAATAAAATGGACAGGAATGGGTGAATTAAGGCATTATTCAAAATAATGAATAATTTATAATGTGGGTGCCATGAAGAAATTGTCATAGGAGGTAATAATGGACTTGAGGACATCATGAAGAAGGGATTCACACTTTCACAGATAGAAGCAAGAAAAAATGAAGTGAAGCAAAAGATGAAGATGGAAGATAGGTTGGAAAACAATTTTTACTTAGAGTTATTTTTTCATAGTAGCTGTTATGTAAAAATGAATGGAAGTTGATTGAAAAAAATTTCAACAGACCAGTAATATATAAAGGTAAGTCTTTTTAGTAAATAATGTAATTTAAAATGTTTTCTGTACAGTACCTTTTTGCCATAGGGAGAAAAAAAACTTCAATAAAAAAGCTGTTCAGTTCAGTTCAGTTGCTCAGTCGTGTCTGACTCTTTTCGACCCCATGAACCGCAGCACACTAGGCCTCCCTGTCCATCATCAACTCCCGGAGTTCACCCAAACCCATATCCATTGAGTTGGTGATGCTATCCAAGCATCTCATCCTCTGTCGTACCCTTCTCCTCCTGCCCTCAATCTTTCCCAGAATCAGGGTCTTTTCAAATGAGTCAACTCTTCATATCAGGTGGCCAAAGTATTGGAGTTTCAGCTTCAGCATCAGTCCTTTCAATGAATATTCAGGACTGATTTCCTTTAGGATGGCCTGGTTGGATCTGTTAAGGAGTAATAAATTACAGCTTAGTGATCCATTTTGGAAATTAAAAAAAAAAAAAGAAGATTTGCCAAATTTAATAGTATAGCCACAGTAATAAATACCTGTATTAAAAATCAGAAATTTATCAGCTATTATTTGGTTTTTGGTCAAATACAGTTCTAGTAATTTTTCTCATATCTTCTATACAAATCTAAGAATATTTAAAAAATTAAGCTATAGTAGACATATGAGTATCTTGATGTTACTCATAATAATGTAACTAATATTTGTTGAGTTTTGCATTTTCAAAGGCCTGTCCCATAAATCCAAGATATATTTTGTTTTTAATAAAAATTTTAAAACTAATTAGGAGCAATTGTGCTCATATGTAAAATGAAGATGCTAAACCATGTAAAGTGAAGATGCTCTTTCCTCCTAGATCGCTAGAGTATTGTGGAGGGTGAAACACCATCCAGTGAAAAGACTATGGGAAAAGCCAGTCATGAGGATTTTTGCTTATTTTTCTGATTGTTTGGGACTAGAAGAGGGTAGTGGTGGTGTAGGCCTGGGGCAGTCAGCAGCCAGCCACCTTGTGGGAGAGTAAAATAGGAAAAGAACTGTTGTAAATCTGCCAGAGCTTCTCTGTCAGCATTGCCTTGGGGAAATCAGCGCCCGCCCTCACCTGTATTGTGACTCTAAGCTCTGGTCCAGAAGGACTCAAGAAGACGAGGCTGTGTAGAAGTCCTGTGCTTATTCTTTATTTATTTAATTTTGGCTGTACTGGATCTTCGTTGCTGCTCACGGGCTTTCTCTAGTTTCGGAGAGCGGGGGCTTCTCTCCAGTTGTGTGCGGGCTTCTCATTGCCGTGGCTTCTCTGGTTGTGGAGCATGGACCCTGGAGTGAACCGGCTTCAGTAGTTGTGGCACATAGACCTACTTGCTCCGTGGCTGTGTGATCTCCCCAGACCTGGGATGGAAGCCCTGTCCTCTGCAATGGCAGGCGGGTTCTTAACCTCTGGACCACCAGGGAAGTCCTGCCCCGTGCTTCTGAGGAGTCAAGAAACTCCTTAGGTCCTAACCAACTTAGGGCAATTGCCCACTAACACCTCCTTCTCTAACTCCCCTGGGCTGGTGAATTACAACCTAATGACTGCTTCTCCTGAGGTTGTTTCTCTCTGGGAAAGTAGAAGGTGAATTCTTGATCTAAGAAGCGATTGATTGGGGTCTGGGATTCTTCACCATGGAGCCCATTTACTCTCACCCCCTGAACAACATGGCGTGACTCAGACTGGAGTCTAGTGAACTGATCCTTGTTTACCTTTCTGTCCTGGTTTTAATCTGGCATCCCAGAAAACCCCTTCAGGCCAGTGGGTCATCCTAGGCCTGTTCTCGCACACATTTCCAGAGGAAAATGACTGCATGTGCAAAGAAGATATTTTGATAAGTATGGTTGTTTCAAAAGACAAAGAAAATAGTAGTCATAGTTTCCAGCAAAAGCATAAACATTAGAGTGGACCAAAAATTTAAAGTAAGCCTAAAAAACATAAGGGATAATGTTAGCTGTAGGAAAACAAAGAAACAGACAAAAAGGAACCAGTTTGGACATATTGCAAATAATATATGTAGTAGTTGAAATAAAGAACAAGAGAGATGGGATGAGATAGCAGAACAGATACAATTATATGAATGCACTGGAAGATCAGATTGAGGTCATCTCCACAAAGAAAGAAGGGAGTATGAAGAAATAGAAAAGGGGAAAGCCAACAGATAGTGAGGAGCAGATGTGGAAGTGGCAGCATGCAGATAATCCTCAAAAGAAAGAGAAGGAAAAATAAAGAGATGACTTCTTAGGTAAAGTGTTTAATTTTCAATAAATGAATGAATGGATGGATGAACAAATAAAAGACTTCAGCTAGAAGGATCCATAAAGTATCAAAGGAGAATGTTATAGAAAACCCATACCTACACAGGTTATAGGGAAATTTGAGATATCCAAGACAAAGAGAAAATTCTAAAAATTTACAGTATGAAAAATTAACATCAGATGTTTCAATAGCACAAGAAGCAAGAAGAACAATAGAAAAAGATTTTCAATATATTCAAGGGAAAGAATTTAGAAACTGAAGTTTATATTCAGCCAAGGTGCATTCAGGGCTTCCCTGGTGATTCAGTCCCTGGGTTGGGAAGATCCCCTGGAGAAGGGAATGGCTACCCACTCCAGTATTCTTGCCTGGAGAATTCCATGGCCCAATGAGCCTGGAGGGCTACAGTCCATGGAGTGACTAATACTTTCATTTCAAGGTGACATTCAGATATGAGAATAGGCTACAAATAATCTCAGGTGTAGAAGACCTCAGGAATATTGCAGCTCTGAGACCCACATTGGAAACAGTGTAAGAATACTTGAGGAAAAGGTGGTGATACTGCATGAAATGTTGAAGAAAAGATGATCAAATATTTTAGTAAAATCAGTTGTCTTTAAAAATACCTAAGATGAAAGAAATATCCAAGAGAAAATACATCCATAAATTTTCGGAATTAAAAGTCTAGATAATATCAGCATGATGAGCCTATACCAAGAAGTCTGAGAATGTGCCAGAGGTGTTCTTGTTTTATTAAGGGGGATATTATATATAAAGTAATAGCAAGTATTCACACACACAAAAAAAGAATAAAGTTGGAAGTATTAAAAATAAAAGACTTTTAAAAAATACTGAAAAAAAGGAGAAAAGGAAAGATATACCCATTTGAATGCAGAGTTCCAAAGAATAGCAAGGAGAGATAAGAAAGCCTTCCTCAGTGATCAGTGCAAAGAAATAGAGGAAAACAATAGAATGGGAAAGACTAGAGATCTCTTCAAGAAAATTAGAGATACCAAGGGAACATTTCATGCAAAGATGGGCTCAATAAAGGACAGAAATGGCGTGGACCTAACAGAAGGAGAAGATATTAAGAAGATGTGGCAAGAATACACAGAAGAACTATACAAAAAAGATCTTCATGACCCAGATAATCACAATGGTGTGATCACTCACCTAGAGCCAGACATCCTGGAATGTGAAGTCAAGTGGGCCTTAGGAAGCATCACTACAAACAAAGATAATGGAGGTGATGGAATTCCAGTTGAGCTATTTCAAATCCTGAAAGATGATGCTGTGAAAGCGCTGCACTCAATATGCCAGCAAATTTGGAAAACTCAGCAGTGGTCACAGGACTGGAAAAGGTCAGTTTTCATTCCAATCCCAAAGAAAGGCAATGCCAAAGAATGTTCAAACTACCGCACAATTGCACTCATCTCACATGCTAGTAAAGTAATGCTCAAAATTCTCCAAGCCAGGCTTCAACAATATGTGAACCATGAACTTCCAGATGTTCAAGCTGGTTTTAGAAAAGGCAGGGGAACCAGAGATCAAATTGCCAATATCCACTGGCTCATTGAAAAAGCAAGAGAGTTCCAGGAAAACATCTGTTTCTGCTTTATTGACTATGTAAAAGTCTTCGACTGTGTGGATCACCACAAACTGTGGAAAATTCTGAAAGAGATGGGAATATTGGACCACCGGAGAAATGCCTCTTGAGAAATATGTATACAGGTCAGGAAGCAACAGTTAGAACAGGACATGGAACAACAGACTGGTTCCAAATAGGAAAAGGAGTATGTCAGGCTGTATATTGTCACCCTGTTTATTTAACTTAATGCAGAGTACATCATGAGAAATGCTGGACTGGATGAAGCACAAGCTGGAATCAAGATTGCTGGGAGAGATTATCAATAACCTCAGATATGCAGATAACACCACCGTGATGGCAGATAGTGAAGAAAAACTAAAGTGCCTCTTGATGAAAGTGAAAGAGGAGAGTGAAAAAGTTGGCTTAAAGCTCAGCATTCAGAAAACTAAGACCATGGCATCTGGTCCCATCACTTCATGGCAAATAGATGGGGAAACAATGGAAACAGTGTCAGACTTTATTTTTTTGGACTCCAAAATCACTGCAGATGGTGACTGCAGCCATGAAATTAAAAGACACTTGCTCATTGGAAGGAAAGTTATGGCCAACCTAGACAGCATAGTAAAAAGCAGAGACATTACTTTGCCAACAAAGGTCCATCTAGTCAAGGCTATAGTTTTTGTAGTAGTCATTTATGGATGTGAGAGTTGGACTATAAAGACAACTGAGTGCTGAAGAACTGATGCTTTTGAACTGTGGTGTTGGGGAAAACTCTTGAGAGTCCCTTGTTCTGTAAGGAGATCCAACTAGTCCATCCTGAAGGAGATCAGTCCTGAATATTCATTGGAAGGACTAATGCTGAAACTGAAGCTCCAATACTTTGGCCACCTGATGTGAAGAGCTGACTCATTGGAAAAGACCCTGATGCTGGGAAAGATGGAAGGCAGGAGGAGAAGGGGACAACAGAGGATGAGATGGTAGGATGGTATCACCAACTCAATGGAGATGAATTTAGGTAAACTCCGGGAGTTGGTGATGGACAGGGAAGCCTGGCGTGCTGCAGTCCATGAGGTCACAAAGAATCAAACACTACTGAGCGACTGAAATGAACTGAACTGAACTAAAGATATTCAGAATACAATCTAAGGTATCAGTAATTATTAAAAAAACTAAACTCACCAGTTAAAAGGAAAAAAAAAAGATCCATTTTTATGCAGTTTACAAAAGATGCACCTAAAGGAGAAGAACATATAAAAATTGAAGGAAGAGACTTTCCTTAACCTCAAATTTAAGAGGAACAATACACAAGGCCCTAAAAACGGGCTTTAGAACTGATGTCTTCAGCACCCACACTCAAGCGCCAGGATGAAGTAGTTCCATAAGACAGTATTCATTCAACAGATCTCTATTTAGTGTGAACTAGAATACAGGCACTGTTTTAGATGCTAGAGATACAGCAGTGAATAAAGTTGATTCAGTGTCTTTCTCCCATGGAGTGCAATAGTCTGATGGGGGAAGACAATGAAGCAGATTAGTCAAAAAAAACAGGTAAAATTAATATTTATAGCATACTTTATTTAACCAAATCTGTTAAAAATATTATCATTTCAGTGTATAATCAAGATGTGTGTTTGCATGCTCAGCTGCTTCAGTTGTGTCTGACTCTGTGAGGCCCTATGAACTGCAGCCTGCCGGGCTCCTCTGTTCACGGGATTCTCCAAGCTAGAATACTGGAGTGGGTTGCCATGCCCTCCTCTATCCAGGGATTGAACCCGAATCTCTTATCTCCTGCATAGGCTGGTGGGTTCTTTACCACTAGCACTACCTACATGGCTCCTGTCCATTGTACATTGCTTTTTTTTTTCTTCTTTTTAAAAAAAATTTATTTCTTTTTAAATTGAAGGATGATTGCTTTACAGAATTTTGTTGTTTTCTGTCAAACCTCAACATGAATCAGCCACAGGTATACATATGGCCCCTCCCTCTTGAACCTCCCTCCCATCTCCCTCCCCATCCCACCCCTCTAGGTTGATACAGAGTCCCTGTTTGAGTTTCCTGAGACAGAATGCAAATTCCCGTTGGTATGTTGGTATCTATTTTACGTATGGTAATGGAAGTTTCCATGTTACTCTTTCCATACAGCTCACCCTCTCCTCCCCTCTCCCCCCATGTCCATAATTCTGTTCTCTATGTCTGTTTCTCCATTGTTGCCCTGCAAATAAATTCATCAGTACCATCTTTCTACATTCCATATATATGTGTTAGTATACGATATTTATCTTTCTCTTTCTGACTTACTTCACTCTGTATAATAGGCTCTAGGTTCGTCCACCTCATTAGAACTGACTCAAATAAGTTACTTCTTATGGCTAATATTCCATTGTGTATATGTACCACAGCTTCCTTATCCATTCATCTGTTGATGGACATCTAGGTTGCTTCCATGTTCTAACTATTGTAAATAGTGCTGCAATGAACATTGGGATACATGTGTCTTTTTCAATTTTGGTTTCCTCATGGTGTGTGCCTAGGACTGGGATTGCTGGGTCATATGGTGGTTTTATTCCTAGTTTTTTAAGGAATCTCCATACCGTCTTCCATAGTGGCTGGATCAGTTTACATTCTCACCAACAATGCAAGAGGGTTTCCTTTTCTCCACACCCTTTCCAGCATTTATTGTTTGTAGACTTTTTGATGATGGCTGTTCTGATTGGTGTGTGGTGATATCTCATTGTCGTTTCGATGTGCATTTCCCTAGTAATGAGTGATGTTAAGCATCTTTTCATATGTTTGTTAGCCATCTGTATGTCTTCTTTGGAGAAATGTCTGCTTAGGTCTTTTTCCCACTTTTTGATTGGGATTGATTGGGATTTGATTGTTTGTTTTCCCAGTATTGAGTTGTATGAGCTGCATGTATACTTTGGAAATTAATCCTTTGTTAGTTGTTTCATTTGCTGTTATTTTGTCCCATTCTGAGGGTTGTTCTTTCACCTTGTTTATAGTTTCCTTTGCTGTGCAAAAGCTTTTTAGCTTAATTAGTCCCACTTGTTTACTTTTGTAGAACATACTTTTAGATTACTGTTTTATTTTTTATAACTCATCATCACTACCTGACTGTTATTTTGATTATTTGCTGGTTGTTTGTTTACTCTGCTAGACTCTAAGCTCTTGTTCTCTCTCAGTCATCGTAATCCTGGGTACCTAGATCAGTGCCTAGGACAAAGCAAATGCTTCCCAGGTGGCGCTAGGAGTAAAGAACCTGCCTGTCAATGTAGAAGACATAAGAGATCCAAGTTCGATCCCTGCATTGGGAAGATCCACTGGAGAAGGGCATGGCAACCCACTCCAGTACTCTTGCCTGGAGAATCCCACGGACAGAGGACCCTGGTGGGCTATAGTCCATAGGGTCTCAAAGTGTCAGACTTGACTGAAGCGACTTAGCATGCATACACGCTTGAATAACTGAAAGGAATTCAGATAAACAAATTACAACTTTTAAAGTTATAACTTTATAAGTTATAAATTAAATTTAGATCAAAATAGAATTTTAAAAATTCCAAAAGTCAAGAGAGTAAAGAAAATATCTGTTACAGAAAAAAACAAATTCTTATGACTTATATGATGCTGTTTGGTCTTTTTAAGATTAGCATTGAATACCATCTACTGTGTGCAACGTGATATGCTGGGAATAAAAGGGGACTTCTTCTTTATCATATGTGTGTATCAGTTCAGTTCAGTTCAGTCGCTCAGTTGTGTCCAACTCTTTGCAACCCCATGGACCTCCCTGTCCATCACCAACTCCCAGAGTTTACCCAAACTCATGTCTATTGAGTCAGTGATGCCATCCAACCATCTCATCCTCTGTCGTCCCCTTCTCTTACTGCCTTCAGTCTTTCCAAGCATCAGGGTCTTTTCCAATGAGTTGGTTCTTTGCATCAGGTGGCCTAAGTATTGAAGTTTCAACTTCACCATCAGTCCTTCCAATGAATATTCAGGACTGATCTCCTTTAGGATGGACTGGTTGGATCTCCTTGCAGTCCAAGGAACTCTCAATAGTCTTCTCCAACACCACAGTTCAAAAGCATCAATTCTTCAGCGCTCAGCTTTCTTTATAGTCCAACTTTCACATCCATACATGACTACTGGAAAAATCATAGCCTTGACTAGATGGACCTTTGTTGGCAAAGTAATGTCTCTGCTTTTTACTATGCTGTCTAGGTTGGCCATAACTTTCCTTCCAAGGAGCAAGCATCTTTAAATTTCATGGCTGCAGTCACCACCACAGTGATTTTGGAGCCCAGAAAAATGAAGTCAGCCCCTGTTTCCACTGTTTCCCCATCTATTTGCCATGAAGTGATGGGACCAGATGCCGTGATCTTAGTTTTCTGAATGTTGAGTTTGAACCCAATTTTTCACTCTCCTCTCTCACTTTCATCAAGAAGCTCTTTAGTTCTTCTTCACTTTCTGCCATAAGGGTGGTGTCATCTGCGTATCTGAGGTTATTGATATTTCTCCTGGCACTCTTGATTCCATCTTGTGCTTCCTCCAGCCCAGCGTTTCTCATGATATACTCTGCATGTAAGTTAAATAAGCAGGGTGACAATATACAGCCTTGACATACTCCTTTCCCAATTTGGAACCAGTCTGTTGTTCCATGTCCAGTTCTAACTGTTGCATCCTGACTTGCACACAGGTTTCTCAAGAGGCAGGTCAGGTGTTTTGGTATTCCCATCTCTTTGAGAATTTTCCACAGTTTATTGTGATCCACACAAACAAAGGCTTTGGCCTTCAATAAAGCAGAAGTAGATGTTTTTGTATATAAACTAGCTATAAGGTTAAAGACTAGGCTTTGCTTTGAAAAAGTGGCTCCCAGAAGTGTAGGTATAGGATTATTTAGGATACATTTCCGTGTGTAGTCTATTTTATGACATCTTTTTTTTTTTTTTTTTTTGGTTTATGTTGAGTTTGTGAGTTTCGCAATTCTTGTCACACTTGTGACAAATGTGTGGTTAACCTGATGACTTTTGAGTTAGAACATAATTTCCCAAAATCACTTTTTCCATTTGAAGTTAAGGACAACTGCTAGTTTCTTGCTGGGGGTTACGGTATTCTATCTTTTTATACAGTAGGTGGAATATTTGTTTGTCAGAGGTTAGTCGGTTCATGTAGAAAAGGATGCTGGAGATAGAATTTACCACTCATGGCTCGTGACCCCCAGTGTAACCCTGAGCAGACTTGTGTCTTAGCATCCATAACATATTACTGCAGTGTTCCCTCTGCTGGGACTGGGACAGTGTTTTTGTTCATTTGAATGTCAGCACACCATGGCTCCCCAGGTGGCCAGTGGTAAAGAATCTGCCTGCCAATGCAGGAGATGCGGGTTTGACTCCTGGGTTGGGAAGATACCCTGGAGGAGGAAATGGCAACCAACTCCAGTAATCTTGCTTGCAAAAATCCCGTGAACAGAATAGACTGGCAGTTTATAGTCCATGGGATTGCAAAGAGTCAGATACGACTGAGTGACTGAACACACACACACACATTCAGTACATTGCATGACATTTGCAAATTGTAATGAACAACTGAACTCTAACTATGCTTCTGAAAATCCTGTATTTAACATACAGAGAGGATGAAAACAGAGGAAAGGAATGAAGATTTTCTCAATATCAAGGAGAGGGAAATACAAATATTTCTCTAAAGCTGGTTTTGTCCCACAAAGAAACTTCCAGCTCAAAAAGAGGAAGTCTACGACACGCAAGGTAGGCATCAGTCTATGAGTGTGAAGGTAGAAATGCCAGGAAAGATTTGAAAAATCACCTCTTATATCAGCTGATTGTGCCCGAAATTCTCCTCTTAGGGTTTTGGTCTTTTGATGTAAAGCCTTTTTTTTTTTTCCTGTCATAATGTAAGTGGCAGATATATAGTTAAATTGCAGTATCATCCTATAAACTTTAGGACTTTCAGCTATGCTTACTTGGCAGGAAAAGAAAACAAGGAGAATAAAATAGAAAGAAATAAGTTAAGTCAGTGCATAAATCATGGCATGTGTGCCCAGAATGATTGTAAGCAGTTCATGGGATTTCACAGTATTTTGCATCATATGTTATTTTTTGTAAATGAGAAGATTAATCTCTTCACGTGGTTTGACATGAACAATGCCAGCTTTAACAATGACTAGATTCTCAAATTTGATTCCAATACTGTCTTATTTTCAAGCGAGTATGAGAATTTTCTGTATAGGAGTTTGCATCCTTCACCTGATTCCATCAATTTTTCTGCTGCTTCTCACTCTGTTGTGTTCAACAGTGATTTGGGGCACCTTGGGGAAAGCGGATGAGAGTCACAGTGGAAGGTCCATCCAATTCTTCTCAGCAGCCAGTCAGTTCTCATGTCAAGGAGAGTTATTCATCCCACTCTTCAGGGCTGTTGCCTCAAAATTTAGCTTCGTTTTGCAGACCAGTATAGCCTCTTTTTATTATTATCCTAATTAATGCTTCTCACACAGCTCCTCAAAATATTAGCACTCAGTGAACCACATTCAAATGGCTGCACTAGTTGAAAAAGTAATCTTGTTTACTTAGTGAAAAGCCTACCTCTGTGCAATAGCACCGCCTGCAAAATAGATTCCAGTCTACTTTTGAGTGAGAAAGGCTCAGAAAGACACTTCAGAGGGTGTTAAGCCATTTCATTTTCCTTGGTGTACTGGGTAGGTGAACGAGGTTAAACCATCCTATGATGCAAGTTGCCCTGATTCCATCCTGTTGGAGACTGGTCTCTGCCATTTATAGTTTTTTTTTCTTTTTTTCTAATAAAGATTTTGGCTGTGTCTCGTGCAAACTCATGTTTCTGATGAAAAGGTTTATATATGTAAATTATTTGAGAAACATTAATCTGTGGACATTCTTAGGTCGTATGAACAACAATTAGCTCCAGGAATGAAACTGAATAAGTCAGTTCTGCACTACACCCTGACAAGCTAAAATGAGCAGTTTATGGTGTTGTCAGGTTCTGATGATGGAATGCGAAAGAAAGAAATCCACTTAAGATTATTGAGAAAGGAAACTGATCAATAGCGTACATTACTAAGATTTTTATACTGAAATTGCAAAATTTCAAAGAGCACAATGCCACCTGGATATTATGGCTGTAGACTGTTTTAAGCCTGGGGATTTTCTGTCTGGATACCCGAGACTGATGGGGTTGGGGTGGGGCTGAAGTTTAGTAAGATATTTAACCATGGTTTGGTGAATCACGTGTGTATGGGAGTCAGTCTTAAGTAGTGAGTACTCCTCAGTTACCTTGGCTTTCCAAAAGTGGAAATAGAGAATACTCAGGTCATTCAGGTCATCTTCCTATTTTGTTTTTCCACTTCACTCAGTTTCAGAAAAGGACTGAAGTACATTTCATATCTATACAGAAAACCTTAAATAAAAATGAACTATAGTGATAAATCTTCTAAATCCAGGAGTCAAATGAGATCTGTCCAAGAAACCTTAACATTATCTGTCCAAAAAAAGTATTTATAGAAGCTGTGTTTCACACTGGAATACGTCTCTATAAAAGCTTTCATCATGGCATTCACACTTTGTCTGCTTCCTGCGTGTGTGTACGTATCTGTGCGAGTGTGTGTTGGGAAGGAGGTGTGCACAGATCCTACTCAAATCTCACCAACTAAGAATCTAGGGGACAGAAGGGTAGGTGTGCGTGTGTCTATTGGAAATACTATATATGTTGAACAAAATTCTGTCATGCCTTCATGATGAAAATTAATGTAACAATATTAATTTTGCATTTTCTAAAGTAAAAGTCAGGACTCCCTTAGTGGTCCAGTGGTTAGGACTCTGAGCTTCCACTGCAGGGGGCCCATGTTTGATGCCTGGTAGGGGAATTAAGATCCTGCATGTCATCTGGCATGGCCAAAAAATAAAAAGCAAAAAATAAGAATTTGGTAATGAAATAAAGCCTAACCTCTTTTAAAAAAAATTAAGTAAAAATCATACTTTACATGGTGATCCTGAAAATTGCTTCTGAGGGTATTGAATAAGTAGATTACATACCCCAAATCCAGAACCTAGTCTAAATTCCTCCTCCCCAGGTGCTCCCCAAATGAGAATTAATCTCTCTTTCTAGATTTGCCAAACACTCCATGCTTTTCTTTTGATATATACTGCCAACTCTCTTGTATTGTATTTGCTTTATCTCCATCTGCCTTCTTAGCTAGTATGTGGACTCATGCATGTTTGGAGCAGGGGAGAGAAAGGCAGAGAAGCTATAATTTTTTTCTCCGTCTTTCTGATCCTTATATTGCTTTGGCTGGTCAATAGTATATATTTAATAAATGCTGATTGGATTGGATTAAATATGAAATATTCAGTTCAGTTCAGTCGCTCAGTCATGTCTGACTCTTTGCAACCCCGTGAATTGCAGCACGCCAGGCCTCCCTGTCCATCACCAACTCCCGGAGTTTACTCAAACTCATGTCCATCGAGTTGGTGATGCCATCCAGCCATCTCATCCTCTGTTGTCCCATTCTCCTCCTGCCCCCAATAATTAAAATATGATCAAGCTCCAAATTATTGAATTTTTATATTATTCTCTCTATGAAAAGATGGTGTTTTAAAATTTTGAACTTAAACCCTAACCAGATAAAATCATAACAGTCAAAATTTTTAAACAATGTAATTCTTCAAAAAGCAGTAACATAGGCTTAATTCACAAGACTCA